>NC_087274.1:5565000-5775000 GCF_015220805.1 Pogoniulus pusillus | reverse complement strand
TATGGTTCTATGGTTCTAGGATTCTATCATTTGCATCCTGGACCCTTAGAGCTTATTGCCAAAATTTTCCCTTTTGAAATAACTTTGAAGTGGGGGCTGTGAGGAATGGTTGGAGCCTGCCCAGGCACTGCCAGCATCCAAGACTTGGTCAAGCAGAGGAGCTGCTTTGCAGGTGGCAGGATCTGGCTTTTGACTGACAAGAAGAGCTGGAAGCCTGAGGTGTCAATCAGACCTTCCAGATTGTCTTCCACAGCTCTGCATTGTTAGCAGCAAGAAGAAGGCAATGAAACTTTGAGGACCAGGACTCCCCTGAGAGAAAGAAGGGAGAGAGATTCCCACTTTCATCATCACCCCGAGCCAAGGCTGGTGGACAGAAGGAGGCTCCTCTCTAGGGAAGCACAGACTGTAAATCCAGTCCGTTTCCAGAGTTTACTCAACAGTGCAAACAAAAATAAACGGGTGTCAGCTCTCCTGCTTAAAGAGGCCATGAAAGGTGACACTGTGTCACTAATCCCTTGTTGCCATTCATTAAATACATCCTCTAGGCTGTTAATCTTCACACCTTCCTTTGGGGGCCACCAGGCAACAAGCTGGGAGGTCTTGACCATGGCAGAGGATGGCAAGAGATGCCGAAGGTCAGCCTGAATAAGCAAAAACAAGAGCACTGGAATTGTAATAAGATCATGTGTGAAGAATGCATGCTAAATATGATCAAATTAGCTGTGTTATGAGAAGCAACCAGCAGCCCAGCAAAGGTGACAGAGGATATCCCAGAATGCCCAGAGAAACTTGATAAGCCCAGATTGCCACTGCCTCCCAGATGTGTTTCTATCAAAGCATCCTCGGCCATGCTGGGGACAATAGCAAATGTTTGGGGCTAGTGTGAGTCACTTTCACAGTGAGAGTGAGCTCTTTGGTCAGCCTGCAACATAAACCATCCAAGGAACAGAAAGAAAGGTGGATTGGTTTTCCATGGGAAGCAAAGCAGCTGGAGGATGGACTGGCATTGCAGGCTGTATCCCAGACAGCAGGCTGCCCCAGGCTGATAGGGCAAGAGGGATCCCATATGCCCTTCAAGGGCAGGACAAAGGCACTCTTCCCCTTCCCTGAGATTACATTTGGATCAGAATTGGTCTCATGTGTCTAGTCCTTTCCAGAGCTGATCTGTTGGTGGATTGCAGAGCCACAAAGATGATGAAGGGAATGGAATATCTCTGTTACGAGGACAGCAAGAGGGAGCTGGGGCTCTGCTGCTTGTAGAAGAGAGGATTTAGAGGTGACCTCAGCAATGTTTATAAAGATGTAAAAGTGAGTGCCAGGAGGCTGGAGCCAGACTCTCTCTTCTGGGTGATGCCCAATGACAGGACAAAGGGCAATGGGTGGAAGCTGAGGCACAGGAAGTTTCATTTAAATGTGAGGAGGAATGTTTTCCCTGTCAGGGTGATAGAACCCTGGCACAGGCTGCCCAGAGGGGTTGTGGAGTCTCCCTCTCTGGAGATATTCAAACCCTGCCTGGATGCATTTCTGTGTGATCTGGTCTAAGTGATGCTGCTCTGGCAGGGGAGTTGGACTGGATGAGCTTTGGAGCCCCTGACATTGTGTGATTCTGTGATTGTGATTCTGTGATCTTTCTTGTTTATATCTCATCAGAAATGCAATAGAAGGATCCCATCTCAGGGCATCACATCCTATGGCAATGAAACAAGTAAGGGCTGCCATCATGGGTTGGGTCAGTCTGGCCAGACTGCTGACATGTAGGGGTCAGGCAGTAAGATGATGGTGTGTGTTGGACAGTGAGATGCTCCATAAAACTGGTCTGAGCATCTTTCTAGATTGGGACCTCTACAGGCTGTGCTGTTTTGCAGATGCCTGGAGCCACGGCTGGCTGCCTGTGCTGTTTTCTGGCTTACCAGGTCATTCATCCACACAAACATGTTGGAGATGTTCACTGCAAATGTGTGTTCTTCTGGAATGAGTTAATCTGCTTTGTGTAAAGACAACAAACCCACAGAAAGTGGGATCTGGGAGCCTGGCTGCCGTGCTGGCCTGCCCACATACTGCACTGAGCTCTCAGCAAGGTGCTGCATCTTGAGCAGGACAAACCAGCTTTTATTCAAGCATCAGCTTGTCAACCCCATTCTCCCTCCTGAGCTGCAGTAAATGTACATCTCTGAGTCTTTCTTGGGCTTATTCATGGAAAGGAGGACTTTGGGACTACAAAGTTGTTTTTCCTTTAGTAGATAAATTTAGCAACATATCTGCAGCGAGGTTCAGAGGGACGAGGTCAAATCTGCAAGGCGTGGGGCTCAGCCCAAATTCTTCCCAGCGGCTCATCACCATACATAATTCTCTACAGGTGGTGTTGTTGCTATTGTTTCCTGACAAATCACCCAAACAAGTGGACATGTAGTTATAAAAATATCCCCCTGGCACATATATCCACTTCTTATTCACTGGGTTTCTTTGCTACTGTGGAAAAGCAGCAGCTTTTTAGTATGCAAAGCGCTGCCCTTGTCTGGAAACGAGAGCTCAGGCTTCACTTACCAAATGCACAGAGAATCAGGACACCTGGCAAGAAAGAAATAATTCAGCCTGTCCTGTCAGCCAGCCACGAGCCTGTGCATACTTTCCCATTTTTCCTTAGATGCACTGAGGTGTCAGGCTGACTTTGTTGGGTGAGAGACAGATGAACAAACTGCTGACTCCCTGCCCCGTCATGTCCCATGGAATTACTCTCCTCTGAAAGAGCCGCCAGAGTACCCTGGAACAAAAAAAGGAAGTCACTCATTTGGCTCAAAATGATGACAGCCAAACCCAGAATTGGCACAGAGAAAAAACACACCTCTTTTTTTTGTTTTGTTTTGTTTTGTCACATTAAATTGACAGGAAATAAGATATTTGGAAGAATTAGCTTATAGACATCAAGCTGCAAGAGGGAGAGATGGACAAGGAGGCCACTGCAGCTGGTGGTGGCTCAGAGTGACCCTGTGATGAAAGATGGGGAACTCTGCCTGCAGCATTCAGCATCATTTCAAGATGGCAATGAAAGAGCATCTCCCCCTCCCTTTCCTCAGAGCAGGAGGCAGAGCTGGGATGCAGACCCCCACAAGTCATCTTTTAGATGCAGAAGCTTCTTTTCCAGAGGGGAATGGAGCTGTGAATTTTGGCAGGCCAGGATATGTTTGCCACCAAAATGTGTTTGTGTTCGTTTTACCAAAAGCCCAGCACAGAAACCAAGGATCCTGTTGCATGCAGCTCTATTTATTATTTATCTTTGCTAAGAACATATGGTTCCACTTTCTTCAGCTGTTGGTCTCCAGGGTTAATGACATCTGACCATATGGCCCAGAGCAAAGAGTGATGGGACCAATGTGCAGGACAATTAATCTGGGAGGAAAAAAGAGGTGGGGGGGGGGAAGGGAGAAAGGAAAAAAAAAAAAGCCATACTGAAATGCTCCCCTTTGGACATAAAATATCAGATCCTTGGGCTGACATCTAGACAGATGCTGTTACCATCTGGGAAGATGTTAAGTGTAAGCTTCACCCCCTGCCCCCCAACTCCCTTTTTACATTTCAATGTTCCAAATGTAAATATTATACATAAAAAAAAACCCACCCAACCACTTATAAATGATACTGTCTTCTTTTTTTTTTTTTTTACCCTGCTGAGGCCATGGTTGTCTCCACACCACTTACATCTCAGCTTTTAAAGGTTTTCCAGTGACATACTCCCAATGTGTCCAGTGACAAATGATGTAACGTGTTATTAGCCCATTGGTGCTGTTTCAGGGGAGCCCTGGGTTTCATTAAAGCTAGCACGCAACATTTCTCTCTACCTAGCTCTGCAGAACAGCAACACCTCCCCACACACAAAGTGATGTGAACTCACTTGGAGCTATCAGCAAACTGACCAAAGCAAACAGCCAGCAATGTCTTTTCATACCATCCTTGGCTCGCATGCCCCCTCTGGAGACTTTAGCAAGGGAATAGGCAACCCTGAGAGACATTTCACAAACTAGCACAAGCCACAGGGTAGAGGCTAAGCTGGAAGTCCTGAAGAGTTTTGGGGAGGGAGAATCTGTCCAGGTCAGACCTACAACCCTGGAATTGTCTTTTGCTCCCTGTTTCCATGAATCTGATTCATTAAACATGTTGGTGGATTTATGACATGAGCCATAAGCGAAATGGCTGTGTGCAAGCTGGCTTGCTCTGCAAAATCAAACCTCCACCCTGCAAAATCAAACCTCCACTCTGCAAAATCAAACCTCCACTCTGCAAAATCAAACCCCCACCCTGCAAAATCAAACCTCCACCCTGCAAAATCAAACCTCCACTCTGCAAAATCAAACCCCCACTCTGAAAAATCAAACCTCCACTCTGCAAAATCAAACCCCCACCCTGCAAAATCAAACCTCCACCCTGCAAAATCAAACCTCCACTCTGCAAAATCAAACCTCCACCCTGCAAAATCAAACCTCCACCCTGCAAAATCAAACCTCCACTCTGCAAAATCAAACCTCCACCCTGCAAAATCAAACCTCCACTCTGCAAAATCAAACCCCCACCCTGCAAAATCAAACCTCCACTCTGCAAAATCAAACCTCCACCCTGCAAAATCAAACCTCCACCCTGCAAAATCAAACCTCCACCCTGCAAAATCAAACCCCCACCCTGCAAAATCAAACCCCCACCCTGCAAAATCAAACCTCCACTCCGCAAAATCAAACCCCCACCCTGCAAAATCAAACCTCCACCCTGCAAATGCTTTGTTTGCTGCTCGTTTTTAAGTGTGTGGGGCTGGCTCTGCCAAAAAGGGTTGTTTCAGTGGCGTCACTTAAAGGAAAGATTTTCTTTACCAGTATCTGGCATTTTATGCTCCTGACACTAAGGGCAGATAGAGTTTTGCTGAAAGAAGAGTGCTTTTTTGAGGCTTGCTTATTTTGTTTGGGGCACTAATATAAACTGTGCTGGCAAATCCTTTCTCCTGTAGGCAAAGGTTAAGTAGTCCATTGATTTAATTGGCTTAAAGTTAAGTAGGTGTCTACAAGATTAGAGCCTGAGAGCAGACCTTCGTTTCAAGCTGGCTTCCTTCTTCCTCTGACATCACAAAAACGCTGTGTGATTTTCTTCCCTCAGCTTTGAAAACTTTCAACATTATCTTCTGCCAGCATCTCGAAATGTTGGCAGGAAGATGCAAAAGCAGTGGTTCCATATTATTTTCAGCTCACTCTTGCTTATACAGCTCCACCGACTCTTTGCAAACAGCAAGTCACATTTGTCCCACAGCAGGACCACATCTGAGTGAGCACAAGGAGAAGCTCAGCTCACTGGTTTGGTATTTTAAAGACCAATATTCTAACTGGACTTTCAAACACATCATTTTGATGCTGTTTGTGCAGATTATGCAGCATGGATGGGGGGAGAACTTGGGGAAAATAGGAGACAAATGATGAGGCAGAGAGCGGCGCAGGCATCGTTCTGGAGGAGCGTTCGCCAGCCCATGATTTTCATGTGGTGAACACTGACTCACATAATTAACCAGGTTGGAAAAGACCTTCCAGATCATCCAGTTCAATCTAGAGCTTGATTAACCCTTTACTGTAAATAGCTTCCCAGTCATAGAATCATAGAATCAAGCAGGTTGGAAGAGACCTCCAAGCTCATCCAGTCCAACCTAGCACCCAGCCCTGGCCAATCAACCAGACCATGGCACTAAGTGCCTCATCCAGGCTTTGCTTCAGGATCTCCAGGGATAGCAACTCCACAGTCCAGTGAATTCCTTGCTGTACTCACCACCCATCTGCCTGACCCAGTGGCATTAGGAGTCTCTGCAGCGAGTGAGAAACGACAGCACTTTACCGCTGTTGAAGCAGTAACCTGAGTCCAAGAGATGAGATCAAAAGACTTCAAAGGATTTACAAGTCTCTCCTCCCAGCTGGAGTCTGTGCTTCACCAGTGCCAGAATCAAACCCCTACTGCTCATGGCATAGAGATAGTCATCTCAAAATACAAGGAGCCACTAGCTTGAAGGCATCTGCTTCAAGTTGGAAGCAAACTCTTCCACAAACCTCCCCCTTTCTTACTATTTTTGGTCCTTTCTTAGTGCTCTAGAAGCTTGCTGGGTTAGAAATGTTTATTACATATGCTTGTAATGCATACCTGCCTCTCCAGGGCATACAGAATATTAATAGATTAGATTAGATGACTAAATGCTTATTGAAGACATCTTAGTAACATCTAATTTTCCACTGCAGCATGTCTGAAAGAAATTTAATATTACTTTGGTGCTTCAAAATTCCACCCATGTTCTTCAGCATCCAGTTTAGGGCAGAAATATTGTATGAAGAACTAGGTAGCTGGTAGTGTCATAGAATCATAGAACCAAGCAGGTTGGAAGAGGCCTCCAGGAGCATCCACTCCAACCTAGCACCCAGCCCTATCCAGTCATCTAGACCATGGCACTAAGTGCCTCAACCAGGCTTTGCTTCAACACCTCCAGGGAAGGTGACTCCACCATCTCCCTGGGCAGCCCATTCCAGTGCCAATCACTCTCTCTGACAACAACTTCCTCCTAACACCCAGCCTAGACCTCCCCTGGCACAACTTGAGACTGTGTCCCCTTCTTCTGTTGCTGCTTGCCTGGCAGAAGAGCCCAACCCCACCTGGCTACAGCCTCCCTTCAGGTAGTTGTAGACAGCAATGAGGTCAGCCCTGAGCCTCCTCTTCTGCAGGCTGCACACCCCCAGCTGCCTCAGCCTCTCCTCACAGGGTTTGCTGCAAAGTGCAGAATGTGCTACAGGTACATTCCTGCTCGACAAAAATGGGCTTGGAGCCACCAGTGCTTTAGGAGCATCAAGTCACGTAGGTTGGGACTGCAATGCCAGAAAGAATTAGAGCTTTAATTGAAAACTGCAGATCCCTTTAATGAAGAAATTACCCATTAAACAGGAGAACACAGCTCAAAGCCCTGCTGGAATGAGAGTTGGGTGTTTGTGTAAACAGACTAAATTTGAGCAAGGGAGCAGCTGTAGGTTACAGCTGATGTCTGTGGGTGCGTGATGGAGATGCACCTTTCTTTCCAACACCCCCCCCGCCCCCTTCTTCCAGCTGGTACTTTGAACAGGTCTGCTAATTGCTTATCTCAGTCTCTAATCTGATTACCTCCGGCTTCAAACCCATCCACAGTTTGCCTCCTGTGTATGCTTAGTAAAAGTGTTTTGAACTGTGAAAGGCCTGCAAAGTGCATAGCCCTTACAGGAGACAGGTTAGGGGGGAAAAAAAAAAGAAAGAAAGAAAGAATAAATACCTCCAGGGTTTGTCTTTTACCTGTTTCCTCAACTGATTATCTCAGAACAATCAGACTTCACAGTGCTTTCTTTGGAGCTGGCTTTGCAGTTACAGACTCACCAGGGAATGCAGGATGAAAATGGCAGCATGTTGAAGCAGGCAGCGACTGCTCCAGACAGCTGAGGAGCTCTGCATGGCATTTCCCCAACTTCCCAAGTAAGTGGACTAAAAGAAAATCAACATAATAAAAGTAAAAATAAATAGAACTGTAACAACAGCAACAACAATAATAATGATGATGATAATAATCCCCACACTGATACTGATCCCAATAGCAGCAACAACAAAGACAAGAAGAAGAAAGAAGAAGGAAGAGGAAGAGGAAGGGAAGGAGAAGGAGAAGGAGGAGGAGGAGGAGGAGGAGGAGGAGGAGGAGGAGGAGGAGGAGGAGGAGAAGGAGAAGGAGAAGGAGAAGGAGAAGGAGAAGGAGAAGGAGAAGGAGAAGGAGAAGGAGAAGGAGAAGGAGAAGGAGAAGGAGAAGGAGAAGGAGAAGGAGAAGGAGAAGGAGAAGGAGAAGGAGAAGGAGAAGAAGAAGGAGAAGGGGAGGAGGAGGAAGAGGAGGAAGAAAAAAAGAAGAAGAGGAGGATGAAGAGGAGGGAGAGGAAGAAGAAGTGAAAGAGGGAAAGGAGAAGGAAGAGGAGGAGAAAGAGGAAGAGGAAAAGGAGGAGGAGAGTAGGAAGAGGAAGAAGAACAAGAAGAAGAGGAAGAAGAAGAAGAAGAGGAAGAAGAAGAAGAAGAGGAAGGAGAAGGTGGCTTTTCTTGAACACCTCCAGGGACAGTGACTCCACCACCTCCCTGGGCAGCCCATTCCAATGCCAATCACTCTCTCTGACAACAACTTCCCCCTAACATCCAGCCTGAACCTGCCCTGGTGCAGTTTGAGACTGTCCCCCCTTTTTCTGTCACTGGGTGCTTGAGATATGAGCCCAACCCCACCTGGCTACAGCCTCCCTTCAGACAGTTGTAGACAGCAATGAGGTCTGCCCTGAGCCTCCTCTTCTGCAGGCTGCACAGCCCCAGCTCCCTCAGCCTCTCCTCACAGGGCTGTGCTCCAGGCCTCTCACCAGCTATGCCTTGGTTCTGTTCTAACCAAATATGTGAGTGGACATCTATCTATCAAAGCTGTCTCAAGAGGTGCATGCAATAACTCAAATGAATTTAGTATGGCCATGAAGAATTCCTCTCAGGAAAAAAAAGTGCCAAACTATCACTCATGGCTAGAACTTATTAGCAAGCACCAGAAAGAGTTCTACATATACAAAGAGTTCTGCATATAAAGCTGGGGAGGGACTGTTGAGGCTGTCAGGTAGCGATAGGAATGGAACACAGCTAGAAATGGGAAGATTCAGACTGGATGTTAGTAAGTTCTTCCCCATGAGGGTGGTGAGAGCCTGGAATGGGTTGCCCAGGGAGGTTTTTGAAGCTCCATCCCTGGAGGTGTTTAAGGCCAGGCTGGCTGAGGCTGTGTGCAGCCTGCTCTAAGGTAGGGTGTCCCTGGCCATGGCAGGGGAGTTGGAACTGGCTGCTCCTTGTGGTCCCTTCCAACCCTGACTGATTCTATGATTCTATATTTCAGTCTTTCACTTTAAAATCCACTTCTCACCTCCTGCCAAGCTCAGATCAGACTATGACTGTAGTGACAATAGCTGTGTGGATGCTACAAACAGTGCAGTGTCAGCTCCATGTCCCAGAACCTGCTAGACTGTGTCACAGAATCCAGCCCTACACTGCCAGGGCTATCTGGCAGCAAAGATATCTCTACCTTACTGTGTAACTTAGACTGGCACTGAGGAAGAGCAAAGGGAGCTATTATGGTTGGAGTAGCTGTTCACTGAATGTCAGCTTAGTAATGATTTGGGGTTTTGAAAGCAGCTACTAATTGCTTTAATTAAACAATTATCCATAAGATTAAATAAACAGCAAATAATAAACCGAGCCTCTTTGGAGCACAACACATTTCACTCAGATAAGCATCTGCTGTGAAACATAATTGAGCTCCATTGTTATTAGGATGTTGAACTGATGACTTGGTGCTTACAAATCATGGAGACCTGAACTGTGCAAGGTGCAGGAGATCACAGGCTCACGGGATGTCAGGGGTTGGAAGGGACCCAAAGAGATCAACAAATCCAACCCCTCGAACAGAGCAGGACCATACAATCCAGCTCAGGTCACACAGGAACACATCCAGATAGGCCTTGAAAGTCTCCAGGGAAGGAGATTCCACAACTTCTCTGGAGAGACTGTTTCAGTGCTCTGGGACCCTTTACAGTCATGAAGTTCCCCCTTGTGTTGAGCTGGAACCTCCTGTGCTGCAATTTACAACCATTGCTCCTTGTCCTGGATGCAAGCTCCTTTCCCAGCTAAAATGAGAAATCAGAGGAAAGCCTCATTTAATGTCTTGCTGTCCCAAAGAAAAGCTTGCCTTTCCTTTTCATCTCTCAGGTAGGACAATCATTCATGTGATGGGGGAAGGTCTGTCCCCAAAGCCCCTGGGTGGGAGATGTTAGTGTTCTCCCCTGGCTCTGCTCCATCAGAGAACTATGGGCAAGAAAGAACATTGCTTCATTTGCTGTCTTTTCCCTTAATTGATTTTTGTGGTGTAGGCTGCATTTGAGCATTGTAGGCTGCAATGAGCTCAGGGGTGACCTCATTGCTGTCTACAACTACCTGAAGGGAGGTTGTAGCCAGGTGGGGTTGGGCTCTTCTGCCAGGCAAGCAGCAACAGAACAAGGGGACACAGTCTCAAGTTGTGCTGGGGGAAGTATAGGCTGGATGTTAGGAGGAAGTTTTTGGCAGAGAGAGTGATTGGCATTGGAATGGGCTGCCCAGGGAGGTGGTGGAGTCACCATCCCTGAAGGTGTTCAAGCAATGCCTGGATGAGGCACTTAGTGCCATGGTCTGGTTGATTGGGTGGGGCTGGGTGCTATGTTGTCCTGGCTGATCTTGGAGGTCTCTTCCAACCTGCTTGATTCTATGATTCTATGATTTGGCAGCTTGCATCCTCAGGCTAACCTCTGCTGACTCCCATGCCTTGTAAGGAGTAATCAGGGAAGGATTCGACACTGCTTATGGAACGAGGGAGGCAGACAAAACGCATGTGAATGCTCCCCCTGGAGAGTAAACTGCAGGAGCTTAAAGTAATGATGAGTCTTTAAACGTTCCAGCTCTGGCTGTGGGTCAGCACAGCTTCTGTGCACCCACTGCCATGCAGAGTCCTACACTGACCGAGTGCTGCATGCTAGAGAACAAGGTAAAAAGGCATGCTGGAGCTCCCAGCCCTCACAGTCTAACTGGAAACTGCAAGAAGGTCTGAAGAAGCTGAATGTGTTCATCTCAGCAAGCTCTGCGTGAAGAAGCTCCCCATGCAGTAGATGTGCAGATATCTGTTAGCAGGACAATGGACAGAAAGGTAGCAAAGTGCTGACACAAGCCTGTCACCGGTGCCTGTCGTCCCTTTCTGAAATGGGCATCTTCCAGGGAGTCCCCTCCACAGGGAGCTCAGAGAAAAGTGAGAACTGTTGCTTCTCTACCTCTGCAACAGAGGAAGCTTTGCAGCCCCAAAGCAAGGAGGCTGCTGCTCTCTCTCAGCCGCATGTCTGCACTTGCCTTAAGCTAGTGCCCAGCATCACCTTTTGGGGCACCCTGCCTGGTGGCACTAACATCCCCCCCATTCTTCCCCAGGCACAGAGCTCACAAGGTCACAGAACAGGACTATCATATTAAAGCTTACCATAATTAATTCCATGCATCTTATTCAATAACCAGAAATCCACGAGCCCCAAGTGTTCCCTTATACCCCAGTGTTGGATTCATTGCTGGATCCGAGCCAGCTGCTTCCCAATCCAATCAGGAGAGGCACAAAGGAGACCATTTCCAAGCCAGTAACCAAGAAGTGATTTGTGACATGTCAGGAATATTTAGGGAAAAATGATGGTGCCAACGACCCTAGAGAAGGGAAATCCATCTTTTGGTTGGGAAGAGGTAGAGAACTCTTGGAAACCTAACACATTTCACCCTCCTCCCCCCTGCCTTGGTTTTCAAAGAGGTGCAGTCCATTCCAAGATGGAAGATTAGTAGCATGCAAGCAAAAGAATGTCACATGAGAAACAAAATAAAGGGAACAGATTACCAGCAGCAAAAGTGATACTAAAACTAAGCACTGAACTGCTTTGTCCTCCGAGAACTACTGCCTGAACATTTACTTAGCAATTAGGTTTTAATGGCAAAACTTTCAAGGCAGTGCTGGGCACAAAGTCAAAATCTACATCTTGAGGAGATATTTTAAGTGCCCTACAATGCACAGGAGCCTGTATGGTTTTTCTTTCACCCTAACACAGCATTTTGTCTTCCTGCAAATGTCCACAGATGAAAAGAGATAAATGCAGAAGTCATTAGGCATCCCATTTAGCTCGTTTACTTAAGCTTCTCTGAGTGGACTTCTAGTGTTACCCACCTGAAAGCCCAGATGAGTTTCAGAGAAGGGTGGTGCAGGGTAATTATAAAGTGTTCAGCTCTGGAATTAAAGGAAGGCCTTAAAAAGACTTTGGAATTAAGTGTTTTCACTAAATTAAAGACTTGGGGGTGAACAAACAAGTAGAAAATGATATTGATGAAGCAACAGAAAGCACTCTGCCATATCTGCTTGTTTAAACTGATATTGAAAGCTCCTCCACTTGTGAAATTAGCCATTTGCCGGAGTGATGATAAAGTGCAGCTTAGGAGGAGGTTAAATGCAACTCATTCCATGATATATTGCTTGGTAGAGCATCCAGACACCTGCATCTGCTGCTGCTTTGCTGCTGATGTATTGTGCTTCCTTCCCCTTCCTTCTGGGACTCTCCTGTGTGCCAAGAGCATCGTTTGCTCAAGATGGGACTGACTCACAACACTTCTTTGCAGAGATCCTTGCTTCTTGCAAGCTTAAGGCAAGTATAAGAGGGGCCAGTTCAGACTGGCTAGTCTGGTGCTGCTCACTGCATGACTCTCCTGTGTGCCAAGAACATTGTTTGCTCAAGATGGAACTGACTCCTATCACCTCTTTGCAGAAAACCTTGCTTCTTGCAAGCTTAATGCAATTATAAGAGGGGCCAGTTCAGACTGGCCAGTCTGGTGCTGCTCACTGCATTGAGATCAATACAAACCCTTGGCCAGGCAAAGGTGAGTTGCTCCTAAGAGAGATGAGCACCAGAATGAGCTGCCCAGGGAGGTGGGGGAGCTCCCAACCCTGGATGTGTTTAAGGGTGGTTTGGATGTGGTGCTTAGGGGTATGGTTTTAATGTTTGCTGGATTTAGAACTTTTTGAGGAGTGTCTCTTCCAAAAGCAAAGCAGTCACCTTGCACTCTGCTGTGATAGGAGTTAGCAGGTCTGCTCTACCAAAGGTCATTTGCCACTCCTGTCTGTGTCTTCCCAACACCATCCAAGGTAAAACTAAGGCACCTGGATCATTGTGAACAGCATGAGAGGAAAAGACCATGCCCATTCCCTGCCTCCCTGTGGTGCTTAAGGTGAGCTCAGATCTTGGAAGCATGCTTGAAGGATATCCAGCAATCCTTCCAATGGTGCTTAAATAAACCTTATGAGGAGTGACTGAGGGAGCTGGGGATGGTTAGTGTGAAAAAGAGGAGGCTGAGGAGAGACATCATTGCTGTCTTCAGCTACCTGAAGGGATGTTGTGGAGAGGCTGCTGCTGGGCTCTTCTCACAGGGAATTGGAGACAGAACAAGGGGGAATGGCCTCAAGCTGAAGTTGGGGAGGTTTAGATTGGACATTAGGAGCAAGTTTTTCACAGGGAGAGTGGTCAGGGACTGGAATGAGCTGCCCAGGGAGGTGGTGGAGTAACCTATCCTGGATATGTTTAAGGGTGGTTTGGGTGTGGTGCTTAGGGCTATGGTTTAAGGTGAATCTTGTAGAGCAGGGTTCTTAGGTTGGACTTGGTGATCCTGATGGGCTTTGCCAGCCTGGAGGTTTCTGTGATTCAGTGAGCTGTGCAAAGAAAAGCACACAGAGAGACACAGCAACGAAGGACAGAGAAGTCACTTTGTAACCCTCTGGCTCTGCTTCCCTTTAAAACAGGAATATTAACCAAAGACCAGCTCTGCACAGCACCACGACCTGGCAGCGTGAAGTGGCTGAAAGGAACCATCCTTTGTTACAAACAAATCGTTGACAAAAAGAAACCAAAGAAAGAAGAAAATAACCTTTGAAGACTGCGTGAGAAAGACGAGGGTATAGAAAGTACCCCACAAACTTGCCCCACTGAGCTCCCAAGCAGAGTGAGAAGGCTGAGGATTACCAATCCTTGTTAATACAGCTTGTTTATTTCTGCTTTGCACCAAATGCAGCATTAGAGAGCAGAGCCAGGGGGGCACATTTCCATGAAAGCTTCCCCCATCCTTTTTTCTCCTTTCTCTAATGCTGCCCCTGATACATTAAGCTACATTCCAGCCAGCTTCAAGGACATGTTTCTGAATCCTATTCAAAATGCTGACAGCCACTGAATGTGTGAGAGGAAACATGCCCTCAGATGGGCTGCATTTATTCGTCTGGTTGTACCTTTAATCTGACATGTTTAGCAAAAGCTCCGTGGTGACTGCTGACAATGTTCCAGGAGAGGAAAGGACGAGCGAGACTCAGGTGTTGCCTCTGAAGGTTGTTGTAGAGTTGGTAGGGCAGGCTCCAAGGAAAAAAACAGGTCAAAGCAAGGAACTGAACCTTAGCCAACTTGTATCACAGCATCACAGAATCACCAAGGTTGGAAGAGACCTCACAGAACATCAAGTCCAACCCTTTAGCACAGAGCTCAAGGCCAGACCATGGCACCAAGTGCCACATCCAGTCCTGCCTTGAACAGCTCCAGGGACGGCGACTCCACCACCTCCCCGGGCAGCCCATTCCAGTGTCCAATGACTCTCTCAGTGAAGAACTTTCTCCTCACCTCCAGCCTACATCTCCCCTGGCACAGCTTGAGGCTGTGTCCTCTCGTTCTGGTGCTGGCCACCTGAGAGAAGAGAGCAACCTCCTCCTGGCCACAACCACCCCTCAGGTAGTTGTAGACAGCAATAAGGTCACCCCTGAGCCTCCTCTTCTCCAGGCTAACCAATCCCAGCTCCCTCAGCCTCTCCTCATAGGGCTGTGCTCAAGGCCTCTCCCCAGCCTCGTCGCCCTTCTCTGGACACGCTCAAGCATCTCAATGTCCCTCCTAAACTGGGGGGCCCAGAACTGAACACAGGACTCAAGGTGTGGTCTAACCAGTGCAGAGTCCAGGGGCAGAATGACCTCCCTGCTCCTGCTGACCACACCATTCCTGATGCAGGCCAGGATGCCATTGGCCCTCTTGGCCACCTGGGCACACTGCTGGCTCATGTTCAGGCAGGTAGCTACAGTTCAGTATCTGAAGGAGACCCAGAGGGAGGCTGGGGAAGCACAAGGGCTTGTGGCAGAAGGATGAGGAGCAATGGTTTGAAACTGGAGCAAGGGTTGGGCATAAGGAGGAAGTTCTTCGAGTGGTGGAATACTGGAACAGCTTGCCCAGGGATGTGGTTCAGCCCTGTTCCTGGAGACATTAAGATCAGACTGGATGTTTCTCTGATTCTATGTGCTCTTTCATATTCTTTAATGCAAACAACCATAGGCCTCAGCTTGAGACCACCCTACTGTGGAGGGTCACAGAGTCTGATTTCCCTTCTGAATTGGACTCCAGCAGAACTCCTTCGCGTGAGGAGAGGCTGAGGGAGCTGGGGGTGTGCAGCCTGCAGAAGAGGAGGCTCAGGGTAGACCTCATTGCTGGCTACAACTACCTGAAGGGAGACTGTAGCCGGGTGGGGTTGGTCTCTTCTGCCAGGCAAGCAGCAACAGAACAAGGGGACACAGACTCAAGTTCTGCCAGGGCAGGTTCAAGCTGGATGTTAGGAGGAATTTGTTGTCAAAGAGAGTGATTTGCATTGGAATGGGCTGCCCAGGGAGGTGGTGGAGATGTTCAGAAAAAGCCTAGATGAGGCACTTAGTGCCATGGTCTGGTTGATTGGGTGGGGCTGGGTGCTAGGTTGGCCTGGCTGATCTTGGAGGTCTCTTCCAACCTGGTTGCTTCTGTGATTCTGTGATTTCCACCAGCAGAAAGGCAACTTCTTGATCCCAGTTTTAGTGCACCAGAGATCTCCTGCAAACAGCTGAATTTAATTTTATTGTAATTCTTTCTTTTCCTAGTTGGGATTAGCTCAGAGGTAAGAATCTATATTTGCTCTGCCCTGGTGAAGTATTAATTGTTTCTATTTCATTTACAGCCTTTCAGTATCTGAAGGGGGCCTATAAAAAAGCTGGGGAGGGACCTTTTAGGCGCTCAGGGAGTGACAGGACTGGGGGCAATGGAGCAAAGCTGGAGGTGAGTAGGTTCAGAGTGGAGGTGAGGAGGAAGTTGTTGAGCATGAGAGTGGTGAGAGGCTGGAATGGGTTGCCCAGGGAGGTGGTTGAGGCCCCATGGCTGGAGGTGTTTAAGGCCAGGCTGGCTGAGGCTGTGTGCAGCCTGCTCTAGGGTAGGGTGTCCCTGAGCATGGAAGGGGGGTTGGAACTGGCTGCTCCTTGTGGTGCCTTCCAACCCTGACTGATTCTATGATTCTGTGACTCCTATTTCATTCGACACCATTAAGCATTTCTTTCAGCATTCCTGTTTCATTCGACATCAGTCAAGTCATATTCATCAACCCTAAATGATGTTGACTTAAATTGGGATTAAACAGATTAAAAAATAACTCATCACAGTCTGAGGGATTCCTGAGGCTAACCTAATGCTGAGCAAAGGGCAGAAGGTGCAATAGTTCAATTGGTCCCTAGCTTCTTTATATCCTTTTCTCTTGGCTGCCAAAGTGAGAGGAGAGAATTTGCTGTGGTGCTGACAACTTGGGTGATGGAGGCTAACGAAAAAGATCACTCTGTAAACCACAAAGCAACTTTAATCACTGTGATAAGATTCTCCTTTAAAATGTTCAGTTCTGCCCTGCCAGTCCTGCCACGGACACATTCATCAGCAAAGAGACCTTGAGCCATGTTAAATTGTATTTGCTATCTGTCTGGAGCACTTCTTGTTACAAAGTTCACCTCGGACAGCCAGTGTGAACAGCCCAAGGATGAGCACAGCAGCAGGACCCAGAGCCTGCAGGTGGTTCAGAGGACAGGCAGCTCTTCCTCTGTGCACTGCTTTCCAGCCTCTCAGTTCTGCTCTGTTACCTTTGTCCAGGCCCCTTCCCAGCCTTGCTGCCCTTCTCTGGACACCTTCCAGCACCTCAACATCTCTCTTGAATTGAGGAGCCCAGAACTGGACACAGCACTCAAGGCGTGGCCTGAGCAGTGCTGAGTACAGGGGCAGAAGAACCTCCCTTGTCCTGCTGGCTACACTGTTCTTGATCTAGGCCAGGATGCCACTGGCTCTCCTGCCAATCTGGGTACACTGCTGGCTCATGGTCAGTCACTGTCAACCAGTAGCCCCCAGGATCCATCTCTGCCTAGTTGCTCTCCAGCCTCTCTGTCCTCAGCCTGTAGCTCTGTGTGAGGTTGTTGTGGCCAAACTGTAGAATTTGGCTTGTTGAAACTCATGGCACTGGACTGTGCCCATCTGTCCAGCCTGTCCAGGTCCCTCTGCAGAGCCCTCCTGCCCTCTAGCAGATCATCACAACATGATGCCCTTGCCTCTGGACACAGTTTGTCTGGGGACAGAAGAGGTCTGCTCTCCAGGCACTCTCCCCAGCCTGTAGCACTGCATGAGGTTGCTGTGGCCAAATTGTAGAACCTGGCCCTTGGACTTGTTAAAACTCATGGCACTGGGCAGCTTCTCTGGGGACAGAAAAGGTCTGTGAAAGAGACCATCCTCTTGCCCATCACGTAACAGAGACCTTGCAGAGTCTGACTACGGAGGAGAGGAACGAAACCTCCTCAGCTTCCACCACGATGAGAGCATTTGTCTGGGAGTGCAGCCCTTTGAAGATGGAGCTACAGGCTGAGCCCAGTGGCAAAGCCTTCAGAGGGGCTCCAGTTTGGCAGCAAAAGCCAAACCTACTTTGTTCAAGTGCAGTCACTTCAGTTTACAATGACGCACAGGCCTTAGATCTCCACTCTGCTCCTTTCTACTAAGTAGAAAGAGCAGATCATAGGACACCCCCTAATCCTTTGAGGAGCATCCAGCACTGGTTTTAGAGCCCTATGACTTAACTGCTAGCATTGCTTGCCACTTTCTATGTCTGGAGTAAAAAGAGAGACAGAAAAAAAAAAAAGCACCTTTGGAGCCTTTAAGACTAATTAAGAAGTGTATCAAAAGAAAAAAAAGGGGGGGGGGGGAGGGAAAAAAAAAGGGGGGGGGGGCAGGGAGAGAGATACATTTTGGCTGACTGTGAATGAATCTTATAAAATGGAAATGGGAAACATGTGCAAACACTTTAAATGTTTTTTGCCCCTGCAAGATATTTGAAGACTTCCCTTGTAAAACAAATAAGGACCAAAATAAAACCAGGTTTCCTTCAGTCAGCACATAATCATTTTCATGTTAATTTTTATCTTGTTAACCAACCCTTCCCCCCCACCCCCCCAAAAATAATAAAAGAAACCTACCCAAACCCAACTCTATTAGAAGAAAATTATCTGCCTGAAATCTAGCTCCTGACTCAGGCGAAGTGGTTCTGATAGTCTGACAAAAGAAATCTTTACACTGTTTACACAAATCTATCTGAAACTACAGCGTGGCAAAGGAATAATGGTTTTGAGTGACCAGAGGTGACAAATGATCAGGCTTCTGATGTTATTCACTTTGGCCTTGTCTACATTGCCTTTTCTTTTCTTCTCTTCCCCCTCCCCACCCCTCCTTTCTTTTAATCTCTACTGGTTGTAACAATGGCAAACAACTTGCAGAGCTAAATGCAAGGCTAATTGAACTCGCTCAACAGAAAAACAACCTTTGAGTTCACGGCGCTGTGGGTTACAGCAAGGTGCTGGGCAAGGGGTATGCAGCCTGCAGAAGAGGAGGCTCAGGGCAGACCTCATTGCTGTCTACAGCTACCTGAAGGGAGGCTGTAGCCAGGTGGGGTTGGTCTCTTCTGCCAGGCAAGCAGCAACAGAACAAAGGGGCACAGACTCAAGTTGTGCCAGGGTACGTTCAGGCTGGATGTGAGGAGGAAGTTGTTGTCAGAGAGAGTGATTGGCATTGGAATGGGCTGCCCAGGGAGGTGGTGGAGTTGCTGTGCCTGGAGGTGTTGAAGCAAAGACTGGCTGAGGCACTTAGTGCCATGGTCTGGTTGCTTGTGTGGGGCTTGGTGCTAGGTTGGCCTGGCTGATCTTGGAGGTCTCTTCCAACCTGCTTAATTCCATAATTCTAAGGCTGTGTGGTCAAATCCAGTTGTAATTAAAATGGGGGAGGTCTAGGCTGGATGTTAGGAGGAAGTTGTTGTCAGAGAGAGTGATTGGCATTGGAATGGGCTGCCCAGGGAGGTGGTGGAGTCACTGTCCCTGGAGGTGTTCAAGAGGAGACTGGATGAGGCACTTAGTGCCATGGTCTGGTTGCTTGGCCAGGGCTGGGTGCTAGGTTGGCCTGGCTGACCCCGGAGATCTCTTCCAACCTCCTTGATTCTATGATTCTATGATTTTGCTGGAGGCTGTTCAACCTGCAATGTCCAACTTTCATGTTATGTTCTGTAAAGCCTGTTGCTGGATTCTATGATTCTATGAATAACACCCAGGCCATAACCCTAATTGTGAACAGCTCCCTGCTTATTATACCAATTTTTAGTGCCAAGGGAATTAGCTTTTAGAACAGATCAGCTCTACATACAGGATGGTTTGGAATTGAACAAAGATTCACAACACTCAGCTTGGATTTGGGAAGTGTCCAACCACCTCTCTAAAGGGACTAGATTTGTACAGAGTGCTGTTAGCCATACAGCTCCTGTGGAAGACAACCCTGGGATGGGCATATTCCAGTCCTGTCTGTTTCCAGGGGAATCCTCACAGACAAGAAAGCACAGCTTTGGTTTGTGCAAGGGTGCAGAAAAGGAAGGACAAGCTGACATTGCTGAACCCTGGTCCTTCTAAATAAATCATAGAACCATAGAATAGAATCAGGATGCAGTACTCCAGGTGGGGGTCTCACCAGAGCATGTTATGTTCACACCTGTGCGTAGGCTTCCTAGGACTGGGGGAGTGCACAGATTCATCCTGGGGGCTTCAGGGAGCCCTTCTGCTTTTGGAAAACCTGGAGAGTGAATGTTGCCTGCAGTAGCTTTTAAATAGCCCCTTCACATCATTGCATGCCAAATGCTTTCTCCAGTGCTATGCTCGGTGTGTGCTGCAGTGAAATGGAGCATGCAGCATTTTCAGCTTGCTCTGGCAACAGTCATTTCAGGAGAAGTGTGGCCAGCAGGTCGACAGAGGTGGTTCTCCCTCTCTACTCTGCTCTGCTGAGACTCCACCTGGAGTACTGCATCCAGTTCTGGAGCCCCTATTACAAAAGGGATGTGGAGATGCTGGAGTGTGTCCAGAGAAGGGTCAGGAGGATGCTCAGAGGCTGCAGCAGCTCTGCTGTGAGCACAGACTGAAAGAGTTGGGGCTGTGCAGTCTGGAGCAAAGGAGGCTCCCAGATGACCTTCTTGTGACCTTCCAGGATCTGAAGTGGGCTACAAAAAAGCTGGGGAGGGACTTTTTAGGCTGTCAGGGAGTGACAGGTGTGGGGGGAATGGAGCAAAGCTGCAGGTGGGGAGAGTCAGCCTGACCGTGAGGGGGAAGTTGTTGAGCAGGAGAGTGGTGAGAGGCTGGAATGGGTTGCCCAGGGAGGTGGTTGAAGCCCCATGGCTGGAGGTGTTTAAGGCCAGGCTGGCTGAGGCTGTGTGCAGCCTGCTCTAGGGTATGGTGTCCCTGCCCATGGCAGGGGGTTTGGACAGGCTGCTCCTTGTGGTCCCTTCCAATCCTGACTGATTCTAGGATTCTGGGATTCTATGATCTTGGTGCAACGCTGATCTGAGGCTTGTCAGTGCCAGAGGAGCAATCTGTGCCAAGGATAGGAGGGTGTAAGGAAAGAGATGGGGAGAAATGAGTGATTCTAGGATACATCTGAGACATCTAAAAGCCATCTAAGACACTTGGCTGGTAGAAGGCAGCAAAATGCTGTTGGTGTTTTAGTCTCAGAGCCCCTCAGTCAAAACCCCACACCTGTAAATGGCTAAAGTGACTCATAATTTACCCAGGTAGTAGGAGGCTGCATGGGTTGTCACCTGAATTCTTCAGCTGCACATCTGTTTATTATAATTATCATGGTTATTACTGAAAAGTAAAAGAAGGAATTAAAGGTCTTTTATTCTTTAAACATTCTTCTTTCTTTCCCCATTCTTTTATGCTTTAAAGATTCTTGCTGCTTTTCACACATGCCACCAGGCTCCACACAACCCTTCTGTCATGCCCAAGTACAGTGCAACAACAATAACCCAACATCTGTGGCTAAACCTCCTAGCCAAAGGCTGTAATTACTTCTAACCCCTTTCTTCTGCTTCAATTTCAGTGGCGTAAACCAATAGGCAGAATAATAGGTTCAGGGTTGAGAAATGTGGATAAGTTCTAAGTGATGAAGAAGAAGTGATGTCTTTTAGCTGGAGGACAGGGTTTTAGGCCACAAGAAGGAAAAGGGCCAGTGCCATTCTGGGCTGAAGTAAAAGGGCTGTGGTTAGTAGGTCAAGAGAGGTTCTCTTGACCTTCGACTCTGCCCTGATGAGGCCACATCTGGAGTACTGTTTCCAGTGCTGGGCCCCCCAGTTCAAGAGGGACATAGAACTGCTTGAGAGAGTCCAGAGCAGAGGCACAAAGATGATGAAGGGAATGGAGCATCTTTCTTATGGGGAGAGATTGACGGAGCTGGGGCTGTGCTGCTTGGAGAAGAGGAGACTGAGAGGTGACCTTAGCAGTGGTTATCAAGATGTAAAAGTGAGTGGCAGGAGGCTGGAGCCAGGCTCTGCTGGGTGATGCCTGATGACAGCACAAGGGGCAGTGAGTGGAAGCTGAGGCATAGGAAGTTACATATAAATACGAGAAGGAATTTTTTTCCCTGTGAGGGTGGCAGAGCACTGGAACAGGCTGCCCTGGGGGGTTGTGGAGTCTCCTTCTCTGGAGATATTCCAAACCTGCCTGGATGTGTTCCTGTGTGATCTGGTCTAGGTGATGCTGCTCTGGTAGGGGGGTTGGATTGGATGAGTCCCTTCCAGCCCCTGACATTCTGTGAAACCAACTAGATGAAAAATGGACAATTTTATTCCAGATACTTTTTCTTCCCATGCAACGCTGAACATTTAAAGAGGAGCCAACATCTGAGATTTTCTTATCAAGAATTTTCGTGAGTTGGAAGCTTCTCCACTTGGATGGGGCCAGCTCCATCCCTAGCTATGATCAGATGAAACCACAATCTGCTTTAAGGATTTTAATGACCACCAGACTGTGCTCTCACAAAGCAAGACTGGAGCTGAAGCTTCTCATTACTCAATGAAAAGGCTCAAAGAGATCTCTCCTCACTTTGTTGCACAGAAGCCTCTATGCAATAAAACAGCCACTTTGGAGAATATCTTCTGCCAAAAAACCATAACAGAGCTACTGCTCTCAACAGATGATTCAAACCTTCCATATTCTACACTGAGTTAGTTCTTCACAGAGAGAGTGATTGGCATTGGAATGGGCTGCCCAGGGAGGTGGTGGAGTCACTGTCCCTGGAGGTGTTCAAGCAATGCCTGGATGAGGCACTTAGTGCCATGGTCTGGTTGTCTGGATAGGGCTGGGTGCTAGGTTGGCCTGGCTGATCTTGGAGGTCTCTTCCAACCTGCTTGATTGTATGATTCTAGCTAAGGCTGTGGGAGGACAATTACTTAGTGGCTCATGTTGAAGATATTTCTGTTCAGTTTTCACTTGGATTCTTTATGGGCAGCTTGAAAACACTTCTTTAGCTCCTATGATTCCTGAACAGGACACAGCATAAAGAGTGTAGGAAAAAGCTACTTTTTAGCAGTTTCTTTGCCATTCTGCATTTTTTTTTCACTTTCTGTTAGACCAGTTATCAAAACATTTACAGCTGACTTCTGCTTTTTAAAGGGAAGAGAAACCTTTCCACCCCAACTTGCACAATTCATTCCTGTGCCAGGTTTTCCACCCTCTGCTTCTGAGGCTGACTCATCTAATAAATAGATAAATGCCTCTGCTGTGCAGACAGCCTCCTGAAATCCTAAGGAGGACAATCAATCAGTCCTGGCATTCATTCACCTGATGCAAGCATTCTCTTTTTAGCCAGACTGGGACGGTATCACATTGGCACAGACTGGCATGAAAAGGCTTTGTGAATTCATATCAGTAAGGTGCACAGCACCTTGAAACTGGCTCTTGGATCAGACCAGCAGCCAGTGGGCTTGTCTGTAGTGGAAGGGCAGCTGGGATGGGAGAAGGGAGGTGGGAGGACATGGTGCCACATGAAGTGCAGCCTAGCTTTGTGAATTCATATCAGTAAGGTGAGCAGAACCTGGAAATTAGCTGTTGGATCAGACCAGCAGCAAGTGAGCTTGTCTGTAGGGGAAGGATAGATGGCGTGGGGGAAAGGAGGTGGGAGGACATGGTGCCACATGAAGTGCAGCTTAGCTTTGTGAATTCACATCAGTAAGGTGAGCAGCACCTTGAAACTGGCTGTTGGATCAGACCATAGAATCATAGAATCATAGAATCAAGCAGGCTGGAAGAGACCTCCAAGCTCATCCAGTCCAACCTAGCACCCAGCCCTATCCAGCCAACTAGACCATGGCACTAAGTGCCTCTTCCAGTCTTTTCTTGAACACCAGCAGCAAGTGAGCTTGTCTGGGGGGGAAGGACATCTGGGGTGGGGGAATGGACAGCTGGGGTGGGGGAAAGGAGATGGGAACACATGGTGCCACACCAAGTGGAGGAGATGTTGCCACACCAAGTGGACGAGATGTTGTCACATCAAGTGCAGCCCAGCCTTGTGAATTCATATCAGTAAGGTGAGTAGCAGCTTGAAATTGGCTGTTGGATCACACCAGCAGCAAATGGGCCTGTCTGTAGGGGAAGGACAGCTGGGTAGGGGAAAGGAGGTGGGAGGACATGGTGCCACACCAAGTGCAGCCCAGGCTTAGAGCCTGAATACCTCTATGAATTTTCATCACTGTTTAAAATCTGCTCCTGTGGCTTGGCTGGGCACACTTGAGTTGTCTAGCAAGCAATAACACAGATGCTTCCCCTTTCTGCCTAGGCAAGATATGGCAGAAACCAAAGAGAAAGATTTGTTTAAGGCAGAAAGAAAAAACCACAATCTGACTTTGCTGCTGTGGTATTTTCCACTGCACAAGCTCTGGATTGAAGCAGCACCATAAAGCCAAAGTTTCCTTTTCGTGTGCACTTCTCCCAGCCTGTTTCAGACCTTGGCAAGCATGTGCACTGGCACTGTGCTGCTCTAACCAGAGCTGTGGATTGCCATGGTCTGTTCCACCAGCACTTGGAGCCTGCCACATCAGAGAAGACAACTCATCGTCCTTTGAGGAGTTAGCAACGAGTTGGATTCAAGTGGGAGATGAAGAGGAAAAGCCATTTATTATGAATCACCACATGTGCTCCAAAGACTGCAAATTTATGAGGTGACAGCATCTCCAAGTATTTGCTTTGTGCCAGAAGGTACCACACTGTCCTCAGTGCAAACAATACCCCTGCCTCCAAGGAGGGGGAGAGGAGGCAGAGAAGTCTGATGCCCACTACCCTTCTGGCATCAAATCCATTGCATTTTTGTGCTGTTTGTAACCTGAGACCTTAGCAAAAATGCTGGGGGTGAAGCTTCCCACTGAGACCACAGAATTAATTCTGTTTAGTTTAAGATGTAGTTCACCCACCACAACAACTAGCCAGAGCAGCAGCGGGTTAGCTGGCTCAGCAAAGGCTTCAGGAATGAAAGGCTCTAGCAAATTTCATCTCATACAGCAGGGTGAAGGACATCTGTTAGAAAAGCATGGAGAGGGACATGGAACTGTTGGAGTGAGTCCAGAGGAAGCCACGAAGATGCTGAAAGGGCTGCAGCAGCTCTGCTATGAGGACAGGCTGAGAGAGTTGAGTCTCTTCAGCCTGGAGAAAAGAAGACTTCGAGGAGACCTTGGAGTGGCCTTCCCATATCTGAAGGGGGCTCCAGGAAGGCTGGGAAGGGACTACTTACAAGGTCTTGTAGTGAAAGGATGAGGAGTAATGGATTGAGACTGGCAGAGGGCAGATTTAAGCCGCATGTTAGGAAGAAGTTCTTGACAGAGTGCTGAGACACTGGCACAGGTTGCCCAGGGAGGTTGTGGCTGCTCTCTTCCTGGAGATGTTCAAGGCCAGGTTGGATGAGGCAACCTGTTCTAGTAGATGTCCCTGCTTATGACAGGGGATTGGAACTGCATAACCTTTGAGGTCCCTTCCAACCTAAACCATTCTATGATTCTAAGAAATCTTTCCTGATGCTGCCCAAGAAGCTGAAGAGCTACCATTACACCAGGCTGTGGATGCAGTCTACCTGGACTTCAGCAAAACCTTTAACACCATCTGCCACAACAAGCTACTGGCAAAGCTACAACTACCTGAAGGGAGGCTGTAGCCAGGTGGGGTTGGGCTCTTCTGCCAAGCAAGCAGCAACAGAAGAAGGGGACACAGTCTCAAGTTGTGGCAGGGGAGGTCTAGGCTGGATGTGAGGAGGAAGTTGTTGTCAGAGAGAGTGATTGGCATTGGAATGGGCTGCCCAGGGAGGTGGTGGAGTCACCGTGCCTGGAGGTGTTAAAGCAAAGCCTGGCTGAGGCATTTGGTGCCATGCTCTGGTTGACTGGCCAGGGCTGGGTGCTAGGTTGGCCTGGCTGAGCTTGGAGGTCTCTTCCAACCTGGTCGATTCTATGATGATTCTATCGACACACAGGTACCAGTTGGGTTTGCTTCTTTCAGGTGCTCCAGAATTCACTTTTAAAAGACACTACAATTTCAGAGAGCTTAGCCAGAAAGGAAAAAGAAAACCAGTCTGAACACTACCACAATGTCAGCCACAGAATTATACCCTGTGTTTCCTGAAGCAAGGAAAATTTGCTTCTCTATTACCTAAAAATGACACAACTGAGCTCAGTGGCTTGAAGTTAATATCATTTAGAAACATAAGCAGGAATGATTTAGAGATTTTAGCAGTGCAGTGCTTCTGTTAATGTGCTGTGTTGGTGGCTCTCTGCCTACTGGTAAAAAGGTTAAAAATTGCTTCTTTCATTTCCAGTCCATCTAGTTATCTTTATGCTCATTTGTATCCCCCAATCCAGGGTCTTCTCCGTGCATGTGAATCTCAAGGTTATTAAAACACTGTGGACCAATTATTAACAATCACAGCAAGGTCATAAACTGGGGCAAAACAGACAAGTAATGGAAAAATGACCATGTGTCAGATGTCCAGTTCTGGATCCCTCAATGCAAGAGAGATGTTGAGATACTGGAAGGTGTCCACAGAAAGGCAACAAAGCTGATGAGGGGCCTGGAGCACAGCCCTGTGAGGAGAGGCTGAGGGAGCTGGGGGTGTGCAGCCTGCAGAAGAGGAGGCTCAGGGCAGAGCTCATTGCTGTCTACAACTACCTTGAGGGAGTTTGTAGCCAGGTGGGATTGGTCTCTTCTGCCAGGCAAGCAGCAACAGAAGAAGGGGACACAGTCTCAAGTTGTGCCAGGGGAGGTCTAGGCTGGATGTTGTTAGGAAGTTGTTGTCAGAGAGAGTGATTGGCATTGGAATGGGCTGCCCAGGGAGGTGGTGGAGTTGCTGTCCCTGGAGGTGTTGAAGCAAAGCCTGGCTGAGGCACTTAGTGCCATGGTCTGGTTGATTGGCCAGGGCTGGGTGCTAGGTTGGGCTGGACAATCTTGGAGGTCTCTTCCAACGTGGCTGCTTCTATGATGGTATGATTCTATAATAGACATTGTTCATCCAGCACCATCAAAAAGAGACCATGGCATGGCTGACCATAGAGGGGTCTATGAGACAGACAGCTCAGAGAGAGAAGAATGAGGCTGAATAGTATTTTTGATGAACAAGTTTGCTGTGCAGCTGCTCCTTTATCTTAACTCAGTAATTCTTCCCTATGCTTTTTGTGTTGATGACCATGAAGGTAGTCCCAGGGGAAAAAAAAAAACAACAACTCTATCAGCAGAGGAATCTGTGCAGAAGCACACTGGAAATTCTGTTCTAGAAGACCTCCTCTGGAAAAAGTCTGGTAGCTTTAGTGAGGAGCAAAAGGTAAACTTCAGCGAGGAGCAAAAGGTAAGCTTCAAGCCTACAACTGTAGTAATTAATGCCACCATGGCTGTGGTTGTTGATTGATCCTGGGGACCCTTGGCAGGTGAGTCTATTCAGATATTTCACCTGCTGTTGAAAGGCATTTTTCAAAGTGCTTGTTGCCCTAATGAGAAAGGCAGGGCTGGGCATTATCTCAAACCCAGTGCCATCAGCCAAATAAAGCAGAAAGCTGTCTGCCAGCTACTCAACAGGGATTAATAAAGTGGCAGGATTTTACAGGGAAGTCAACTCAAAATGCTTTCCAAAAAACATGAATCAAAAACATTATATTGTCTTGAATATATGTCACTACTAAATGGATTTGATGGCTTTCTGGCAGAGGGACACATTCTAACCCTGATAGCCTAAAATACGTGTGAGTGGAGCTGGGAGGGTAGGGGAAAGGTGAATGTGAAGCATGTGAAGTGAGTATTAAAGCCCCTAGTAAAATGGCTCTGCTGAAGTTTGCAGCATTTTATTGCACTTGAGCAAAGTCACAGGGGTGTGCAAATGGAAAGCAAAGGTAGATTGGACACCAGGGAGCCTTGTTTGGGTTGCTGCAATACCTTCTTCTCTAGCGACAGACTTTAGAGAATATAACATGAATGTTGAACATTGAAGGTTGAACAGCCTACAGCAAAATCACAGAATCGTGGGATCAACCAGGTTGGAAGAGACCTCCAGGATCAGCCAGTCCAACCTAGCACCCAGCCCTGGCCAATCAACCAGACCATGGCACTAAGTGCCTCAGACAGGCTTGGCTTCAACACCTCCAGGAATGGCAACTTCACCACCTCCCTGGGCAGCCCATTCTAATGCCAATCACTCTCTCTGCCAACAACTTCCTCCTAACATCCAGCCTAGACCTCCTCCATTTTAATTACAACTGGATTTGACCACACAGCCTTAGAATCATAGAATCAACCAGGTTGGAAGAGACCTCCAAGATCAGCCAGGCCAACCTAGCACACAGCCATGTCCAGTCAACCAGACCATGGCACTAAGTGCCTCATCCAGGCATTGCTTGAACACTTCCAGAGATGGCAACTCCACCACCTCCCTGGACAGCCCATTCCAATGCCAATCACTCTCTCTGCCAACAACTTCCTCCTAACCAACCCCACCTGGCTACAGCCTCCCTTCAGGTAGTTGCAGACAGCATGTCTACATGCATATCTACATGCTATTTGCTCTGCCCCTGAGTATCCTTCATTTTTTAAAGTGCTCAGAAGCTGTTATAGGGCTGAATCTTTCTAGATTCTTACAACTAACAACCACGTAATGAAATAGTTTGTTGACAACTTGCCTCTTCTGCCAGGCAAGCAGCAACAGAACAAGGGGACAGAGTCTCAAGTTGTGACAGGGGAGGTCTATACTGGATGTTAGGAGGAAGTTGTTGCCATAGAGAGTGATTGGCATTGGAATGGGCTGCCCAGGGAGGTGGTGGAGTTGCCCTCCCTGGAGGTGTTCAAGAAAAGATTGGATGCCTCTGTGTGGTAAAACCAAGCCAGCAGTACACTGAGTATCTAAATGTTTGACTCACAAAAGGTATTCATGTTCAGTAGCAGGGATGACAGCTTATATGCCTGTTTTATTGGAGCTGATATGTCTGTTTTATTGGAGCTGATATATCTCTTTTATTGAAGCTGAAATATCTGTTTTATTGGAGGCCTGGCAAGCTAAAACAATACATCTGAAAGACTGTTTAAAAGTAGGAAGCACTGACTGGATGATCTGGGAAGGAAATGATGTCTGGATAAGTGACATGGTTTAGCACCAGACTTGCTGGAGCTAGGTAATGGTTGGACATGATGATCTTAAAGGTCTTTTCCAACCCAAACAGTTCTATCATTCTGTGATAACTTCAGTGCATATATTTTGTGTATAAAGTGGAAAGAGGAAGCACTAGAGAGAAGGTGAAGGATAAGAGACAGGACTACAGTCCAAGAAAAAGAAAAGGCAATGCTAACTGTTGGAGAGATGGCTATTTCTGTCCAGGGATGGTGAGCTAAGCCTTTTGATCTGGGTTTTGGATGGTCTTTATGCACAACCCTTTGGAATGTACTGCTGAAACCTGTGAGCCAGGACTTTTCTTATGGCTCAACATTCACTGAATCTCTGTAGTGCTGTGCCTCCAAAATCCTGCTTTGCCGCAGGTCAGATATCAGCCCTGAAACATCTCTAAGGTTTCAGGGTGGTAATGGCCAAGAACCACAAGCTCACTTCAGCACTTTTATGTGGGACTGACTTGCTTAAAGTGTTTCTGGATTTATCTGTGGTTTCAAAATCATAGCATCACAGAATCCACCAGGGAGGTGGTGGAGTCACCATCCCTGGAGGTGGTCAAGAAAAGACTGAATGAGGCATTTAGTGCCATGGTCTAGATGACTGGATAGGGCTGGGTGATTGATTGGCCTGGCTGATCTTTGAGGTCTCTTCCAACCTGGTTGATTCTATGATTCTATGATTCAACGAGGTTGGAAGAGCCCTCCAAGCTCATTCAATCCAACCTATTGCTCAGCATTATCCAATCAACCAGCCCATGGCACTAAGTGCCTCATCCAGGCTTTTCTTGAACACCTCCAGGGACAGCGACTCCAATGAAGCTTGAATGACTTAGATCCTACTGGAAAGCCAATTGCATTTTGAAGGGAGGCTGTAGCCAGGTGGGGTTGGGCTCTTCTGCCAGGCAACCAGCAACAGAACAAGGAGACACAGTCTCAAGTTGTGCCAGCAGAAGTACAGGCTGGATGTTGTTAGGAAGTTGTTGTCAGAGAGAGTGATTGGCATTGGAATGGGCTGCCCAGGGAGGTGGTGGAGTTGCTGTCCCTGGCTGTGTTGAAGCAAAGCCTGGCTGGGGCACTTAGTGCCATGGTCTGATTGACTGGCTAGGGCTGGGTGCTAGGTTGGACTGAATGATCTTGGAGGTCTCTTCCAACCTGCTTGATTCTATGATTCTATAATAACCAAATATGAAAAGGGTGAATAAAGAAGGAGAGAAAGCAGCACTGTCCTTAGAATTCAAAAGCAGCAGAAAGCATGAACAGTCTGTTGAGCACACTGAAAACAATACGCTCATGGAGCAGTCCCCAGGAAGATATCTCTGGGTGCTTGCATTTGGTATAAGTTCATCTGAGTGAAAATAAGACCTGTACAGCAGTGAAAACATCCCTGACAGGATAATGTTCAATTTAAATAAACAGTTCTAATGAGCTCTGTTATTATCTGCCATTTTGTCATGCTCTGGCATGCAGTCTTAAGTCTAATGTTTCTAAATGCTGTCATAAATTTTTTTCAGCCTAATCTGCTCCTGAAAATTTCACCTCATGTCTCTCATGGTTCACACTAAATTAGAAAGTTGCAGTTCATGACTGAATCTAAATCTCCCTTGGAAATGCCCAGTGCAACAAAACTAGTAGTTCTCTACCCAAGAAGAGATTGCTGTGACTTAAGCTTCATAAAAACTCTTAAAGTGGACATGGAAAGCAGAGAATTTTGCATGAAATCTATACAGGTAGTATGGTTACTCCAATGTTACCTCTTTAGTGCCCAAAGAGGGGAAAAACAGCTGGGATGACCTGTGCCTATCTGACAGGTCTTAGACTCTGGTGTAATTCATAGAATAGAATCATGGAATCAACCAGGTTGGAAGAGGCCTCCAAGATCATCCAGTCCAACCTAGCACCCAGCCCCACCCAATCAACCAGACCATGGCACTAAGTGCCTCAGCCAGGCTTGGCTTCAACACCACCAGGGACAGTGACTCCACCACCTCCCTGGGCAGCCCATTCCAATGCCAATCACTCTCTCTGACAACAGCTTCCTAACAACATCCAGCCTAGACCTGCCCTGGCACAACTTGAGACTGTGTCCCCTTCTTCTGTTGCTGGTTGTCTGGCAGAAGAGACCAACCCCACCTGGCTACAACCTCCCTTCAGGTAGTTGTAGACAGCAATGAGCTCTGCCCTGAGCCTCCTCTGCTGCAGGCTGCACACCCCCAGCTCCCTCAGCCTCTCCTCACAGGGCTGTGCTCCAGGCCCCTCACCAGCTTCGTTGCCCTTCTCTGGACATGTTCCAGTACCTCAATATCTCTCTTGAATTAAGTATCCCAGAACTCGATACATGACTCAAGGTGTGGCCTGACCAGTGTTTAGTACAGGGGCAGAATAACCTCCCTTGTCCTACTAGCCACACTGCTCCTTATCCAAGCCACAATGCCATTGGCTCTCTTGGCCACCTGGGCCAATTGATTGTGTCCTCTCCTCTGATGTTCAGATACATCTGAGAAAGCTGCAGGTAACATCTCTCCTCTCATGCCAGTGCTGCTCCAAAGAGATGGGTAAAATCCAATACTTCTGATTGTTAGTGTCAGATCTCAGGGGGTCTGGCTGTGGTACCATGCCTGAGTGCACCTGCAGCTACTTTAGCTTAAGTGATAGCAAGAGGTTGTAGAGCTGCAGAGCATTGTATTACTGCTGCTTCCTTGCTATTTACTGTGTCCTCAACCTTGGTATACAACCATAACTTTTAGCTTTTGGCATTGAGTGCAGCCTCAGCAAGTTTGCTGATGACACCAAGCTGTGTGGTGCAGCAGACATGCTGGAGGGCAGAGATGTCATCCAGAGGGACCTGGACAGGCTGGAGAGGTGGGCACAAGCCAGCTCAGGATGCTCAACAAGACCAAGTGCAAGATCCTGTAGCTGGGTTGCTGCAATCTCAAGCACAAATCCAGGCTGGGCAGTGAGTGGCTGGAGAGCAGCCCTCAGGAGAGGGACTTGGGGGTGCTGCTGGATGAGAAGCCCAACAGGAGCCAGCAGTGTGCACTTGCAGCCCAGAAAGCCAACCAGATCCTGGGCTGCAGCAGGAGAAGTGTGGCCAGCAGGGAGGTGATTCTCCCCCGCTACTGCATTCTGCTGAGACCCCACCTGGAGTACTGCATCCAGTTCTGGAGCCCCCATGTGGAGATGCTGGAGCATGTCCAGAGAAGGGCCATGAGGATGTTCATAGGGCTGGAGCAGCTCTGCTACGAGGACAGACTGAAAGAGTTGGAGCTGTTCAGTCAGGAGAAGAGGAGGCTCCCAGGTGACCTTCTTGTGGCCTTCCAGGATCTGAAGGCGGCCTCCAAAAAAGCTGGGGAGGGACTTATTAGACTCTCTGGATGATCTTGGAGGTCTCTTCCATCCTGGTTGATTGTATGATTGATTCTATGATTGTACCTGATGATTCTTGGCCATTACCACCTAGAAGCCTTAGTCATATGTATCAGAGATGTTGATGCCCAGAGAAGTTGTGGAGTCTCCTCCTCTCGAGACTTTCAATAGCCACCCGGATGCATTCCTGTGTGAACTACCCTGGGTGATCCTGCTTTGGCAGGGAGCTTGGTCTCGATGACCTCTGGAGGTCCCTTCCTACCTCCAGAGCTCTGTGACTCTGTGAGAACAGGTAGCTAACTGCTGCTGAGACCTGAAGCTGGAAGGGTTGTGAATCAACTGCCCCTGCATCCAGTGCAGCCTTGCACACAGATGGAAGTGTGGTGAGAGAGGGCTACTGTTTCGTGTAACGTGAGTGATGTCATCTGCTGGTAAAGGAGGCATAACTCAAATTTGTCTGTGAGTTGTGTAACGTTAAAAGCCTTATCACTACCATGCAGGCAAATAAAGGCAATGGGAATATGTTATTTTTTTGTGGTAAGAATGCTCCTTAGCTTGCTTTCCTGGAACACATAAGTCTGCAGCAGCGTTGTCATTCCCACAGTCCAAACAGTTTACTCAAAGGCTAACAGGAGTTTCAGTTTTCCACCCAGGTCAGTACAACTTTGCTTTGCCCTGACAATCCCCAAGCAGGTAATACTTCTAATGCTTTATTAACACAGACTGGGGTCAATAAACACTTTGTACTCCCTGCCTCCCATATCTCCAAATGGAATTCCCCAACCCCGATGCTTAAAGACCAGAGGGATTCCCAGAGCCAAGCCAGTGTAAGCTCAGCAGTTCAGCTACATTTCAGCTCGTTCTAAGGCCACCATGTCTGCCACCTTGATAAATGCAGTTGTTACTAGGAAAGAACAAAATCCTTTAATCATTTTCAAACATGAAATTCCATCATGTCTGGCCCATAAATGTAAAGTTCCCTTTCCAGGAAGGATTTACCAAAGTTGATACTTTGGGCTGGCAGAATGTTAACTGTACATTTAGCAAAATGATTTTTTCTGGGGGGGGGGGGGGAGGGGGGGGGGGAGGGGGAAAGAGGGGCAGGTGGGGAGCTTTTGATGCATTCAATTCCAAAAACACAATGATATCTTAATTTGCCCCAAGTGACTACAGCTGAATGTTGTCATCTGTACTTAATAAGGCCAAGAGCTTTGTTTGTCCCAGGTTTATCCTGGGACAGTTAATGCTGCACATACACAAAAGAAAATAAAAGGAGAAAAGTGTTGTGGGGGGAATAAAGGAAAAAAATAATGACTAAGTTCCAGCTATGTTATCCTTCCCCATCCAGCCCTGAAAGCCTTACGTCTGTGCTGGTTTCTCAGAGGCAACGTACAACATCTGGTGCCGAACCAGTGGGGTCAAATAATGTTCTCACCATTTAGCGTAATTAACTCCAACCGCCTGTCTGCTGCAAGCCCCCGCTGCAGCCAACACAAGCAAAGCTGGGCCAAGGCAAAATTTCTCCTCATTATTAAACCCAAATCTAAGCACTTGTCTGTCTGTAAAAACAGAGCAAAGGGAGGAAAACTGAAACCAGCGAACAGGGTCTGAGGTTTCAATAAATGTCAGAGAGCGTCAAGTCTGTTTGGATTGCAAATTATTGCTGGCTGATGGTCTATTATTTTACAACTGGCGATTGCTGTCAAGGAGTTGGGGAGGGGGTGGGAGGGAGAGGTTTCTGGAATCCCAGCCAGAGGGGAGCAGAAGTTACAAAATGCTGTAACAATCGTTAAGGAAAAAGAAGAAGTCACCAAAGTGCCTTTAATGCTTGCTAAATTTAGAGCTTTTATGGAGTGTCTTTTCCAAGAGCAGAGAAGTCTCCCTGCAGTCTGCTGGGACAGGGATCATCCTCAGGTCTGCTCTGCAACAGGTTATTTGCCATCCCTGCCTGTTGCTTCCCAATAATGTAACCATCGTTAAATATATATATACATAGATATATATACACCAAAATGCATTTAATGCTTCCTAAGTGTAGAACTGTTATGGAGTGTCTTTTCTAAGAGTAGAGGTCCCCCTTCACTCTGCTGGGACAGGAATCATCCTCAGGTCTGCTCTGCCACAGGTTATTTGCCATCCCTGCCTGTTGCTTCCCAACACTGTAACTATCATTAAGTAAATATATATATATATATATATATATATATATATATATATACACATGTACACCAAAATTTATTTAATGCTTCCTAAAATTAGAACCTTTATGAAGTATCTCTTCCAATAGTAGAGAAGTCTCCCTTCACTCTGCTGGGACAGGAATTAGCCTTGGGTCTGCTCTGACATCCTTACTTGCTATATGCCATCCTTGCCTGTTGCTTCCCAACACTGTAACCATCATCATATATATATATATATATATATATACACACACCAAAATGGCTTTAATGTTTGCTAAATGTAGAACTGTTATGGAGTATCTTTTCCAAGAGCAGAGAAGTCTCCCTGCACTCTGCTGCAACAGGAATAATCCCCAGGTCTGCTCTGCCACCCTTACCTGTTATACACCATCCTTGTCTGTTGCATGCCATCCTTGCCTGTCGCTTCCCAACAGTGTAACCATCATTAAATATATATATATATATGCACCCCAAAATGCCTTCAATGCTTCTTAAATTTAGAACCTTTATGAGGTATCTCTTCCAAGAGTAGAGAAGTCTCCCTGCACTCAGCTGGGACAGGAATCATCCTCAGGTCTGCTCTGCTACAGGTTATTTGCCATCCCTGCCTGTTGCTTCCCAATAGTGTAACCATCATTAAATATATATATATATATATGCACCCCAAAATGCATTTAATGCTTTCTAAATTTAGAACCTTTATGAGGTATCTCTTCCAAGAGTAGAGAAGTCTCCCTGCACTCTGCTGGGACAGGAATCATCCTCAGGTCTGCTCTGCCATCCTTACCTGTTTTACACCATTCTTGCCTGTTGCTTCCCAATAGTGTAACCATCATTATATGCATATATATACATATATATATATATAAATACACACACACATATACACATACACATGCACACCAAAATGACTTTAATGCTTCCTAAATTTAGGACCTTTATGGAATATCTCTTCCAAGAGTAAAGAAGTCTCCCTGCACTCTGCTGCAACAGGAATCATCCTGAGATCAGCTCTGCCACAGGTTATTTGCCATCCCTGCCTGTTGCTTCCCAACACTGAAACCTGTTGCCTGTTGCTTCCCAACACTGAAACCTGTTGCCTGTTGCTTCCCAACACTGCAACACTGCAACACTGCACAGTCTCAAGTTGTGCCAGGGTAGGTATAGGCTAGGTATTAGGAAGAAGTTCTTCACAGAGAGAGTGATTTCCCATTGGAATGGGCTGCCCAGGGAGGCACTGTCCCTGGGGGGTCTTCAAGAGAAGAGTGGATGAGGCACTTAGTGCCGTGGTCTAGTTGACTGGATAGGGCTGGGTGCTAGGTTGGACTGGATGATCTTGGAGCTCCCTTCCAACCTGGTTGATTCTATGATTCTATGAACCATCATTAAAACAAACAAACAAACAAACAACAAAAATCCGAAAACCAAAACCAATTGTTTTGTTTTGCTTTGTTTTGTTTTGTTTTAATGATGGTTGCAGTGTTCAGAAGCAACAGGCAGGGATGACAATAACGTGTGGCAGAGCACATCTTAGGCGGATTCCTGTCCCAGCAGAATGCAGGGAGACTTCTCTTCTCTTGGAGGAGATATTCCATAAAGGTCCTAAATTTGGCAAACATGAAAGGCTTCTTGGTTTTCTTTTTGTATTTTTGTATTCATTTTTGGGGGGTTTGGGATTTTCTTAGTGATGGTTGCAATGAAGCATCAGGCAGAGATGGCAAATAAACTGTGGCAGAGCAGATCTCAGGCTGATTCCTGTCCTAGCAGAGTGCAGGGAGACTTCTCTTCTCTTGGAAGAGATATTCCACAGAGGTTCTAAATTTGGCAAACATGAAAGGCTTCTTGGTTTTGTTTTTGTGCTTTGGTATTTTTTTTTAGGGGGGTTGGAGTTTTCTGAGTGATGGTTGCAATGAAGCATCAGGCAGGGATGACAAATAACCTGTGGCAGAGGTGATCTCAAGGTGATTTCTGTTGCAGCAGAGTGCAGGGAGACTTCTCTTGGAAGAGCTATTCCACAGAGGTTCTAAATTTAGCAAACATGAAAGGCTTCTTGGTTTTGTTTTTGTGTTTTTGTATTCTTTTTTGGGGGGGTTGGAGTTTCCTTAGTGATGGTTGCAATGAAGCATCAGGCAGAGATGGCAAATAACCTGTAGCAGAGCAGATCTCAGGCTGAATCCTGTCCTAGCAGAGAGCAGGGAGACTTCTCTTCTCTTGGAAGAGATATTCCATAATGGTCCTAAATTTGGCAAACATGAAAGGCTTCTAGGTTTTGTTTTTGAGTTTTTGGTATTTCTTTTTTTTGTGTTTTGGTTTTTTTTTTTTTAGTGATGGTTGCAATGAAGCATCAGGCAGGGATGACAAATAACCTGTGGCAGAGGTGATCTCAAGGTGATTTCTGTTGCAGCAGAGTGCAGGGAAACTTCTCTTCTCTTGGAAGAGATATTCCACAGAGGTTCTAAATTTGGCAAACATGAAAGGCTTCTAGGTTTTGGTTTTGTGTTTTGGTATTTGTTTTTTTTTTTTTTAAAGGAGGTATGGAGTTTTCTTAGTGATGGTTGCAATGAAGCATCAGGCAGGGATGGCAAATAACCTGTGGCAGAGGTGATCTCAGGGTGATTTCTGTTGCAGCAGAGTGTAGGGAGACTTCTCTTCTCTTGGAAGAGCTATTCCACAGAGGTTCTAAATTTGACAAACATGAAAGGCTTCTTGGTTTTGTTTTTGTGCCTTGGTATTTGATTTCTGGGGGGCTGTTTTGTTTTAGAGGTGGCATTTTGGTGTACGTGTATATATAAATGTTCATTTAACGATGGTTACACTGTTGGGAAGCAATTCTATGGAAAAAAAAAAGGGTTCTGATTCTATGGAAAAAAAAAAAAGAAAGGGAAAAAAGAATGGATTCATAGTCACAAAAGAGTGGTTATATTCTCCTATACCCACCACCTCCTCCTCTCCCTCCCTCACACACGCACACAGCAACTGGTAATAAAACTGTAACTTACGATTTCGCACCAATAACATCCCAAGAAGGGTGCCTCTATTTTACCCTAGAGCAAAGGAAAGAGGCCAAAACAATCAACCTCTCTTGTGCAGAGCTGAACCTGGGCTCCACTTTGACTCAGCTGTGTGTACCCCTGATGCCTGTGGAATATGTTTTACCTGCCAAACGCCTCAGCCCCAAAATGTGATTGTGACCTTGAAGCTTATTTTGGCCCATCATGAAGTCAGGGGGAGAAGCAGGAGGAACATGAATCACCCCAAAGGCCTCTCCTTAGCTTTTCCTCCACAAGTGCAACGTGAGCTTTCACGCGGAGCTGATCGATATTTTTCCAGTGGCAAAAGCTCTCTGCTGTGAAATTCAAATGTTTTGGAGATGTGTATCAATTTTTCTGACTTGTGTAAAGAGAAATTAGCACAATTTCTGGTTTAAGGAAGCAAGAGCATTTTGCTTTCTCCTCGACAGCTTTTACTGCGCAGTACAAGGACATCTCTGCAGAAGGAGAGGCTGAGGGAGCTGGGGGTGTGCAGCCTGGAAAGGAGGAGGCTCAGGGCAGATCTCATTGCTGTCTACAACTGCCTGAAGGGAGGCTGTAGCCAGGTGGGGTTGGTCTCTTCTGCCAGGCAAGCAGCAACAGAAGAAGGGGACACAGTCTCAAGTTGTGGTGGGGGGAGGTCTAGGCTGGATGTTGTTAGGAAGTTGTTGTCAGAGAGAGTGATTGGCATTGGAATGGGCTGCCCAGGGAGGTGGTGGAGTTGCAGAATTACAGAGGCAGAATAACCTCCCTTGTCCTGCTGGCCACACTGTTCCTGAGCCAGCCCAGGATGCCATTGGCTCTCCTGTCCACCTGGGCACACTGCTGCCTCATCCAGTACTACTCCCTACCAGTACCCCCAGGTCCCTTTCTTTCTGGCTGCTCTCAGCCACTCTGTCCCCAGCCTGTAGTGCTGCTTGGGGTTGTTGTGGGCAAAGTGCAGAACCCTGCACTTGGCCTTGTTAAATCTCATCTCGTTGGCCTCTGCTCACCCATCCAGCCTGGCCAGGTCCCTCTGCAGGGCTCTCCTACCCTCCAACAGCTCCACATCTGCTCCTAGCTTGGTGTCATCTGCAAACTTACTGATGCTGGACTCAATTCCCTGGTGCAGATCATCAATAAAGATATTGAACAGGACTGCAGCCAGCACTGATCCTTGGGGGACACCACTAGTGACAGCTGCTATTGGATGTGGCACCATTCCCCACCACTCTCTGGGCCCAGCCCTCCAGCATCTCATTGGGAAGTATGCACAAGTGAAAGGTTCCCTTTTTTATTAACAGGAGTTTTTCCTTATTAGTTATACCAATGCTGTGTTTAATTCCTGCTTTGACTGACCTAAATTAAGATTCACAGAGAGGGCTGAGAGTAAAATTTAGCTATGCCTTTCTGAAATGCCCCTGGAAAGCTCAATACAAACCCAATCACAGTAAGACCTCCTGTGACAAAACAGGGTTAAAGAAAGGCTAAACAGAAAAACCTCCTTGGGCTGGTTTGGCTTCAGTTCTGTTCCTTCACTTTGGCACTTGTTCACTTAGAATGATGGATTAACAACTCCAAATTTCAACAGTTCCCCCCCCTCCTCTGTATTGGGATTAAGTGTTTTAGTGTAATTAGTTTCTAATTGCTGTGTCTAAACCATAGGAGTTTATGGGTGTGTGTACATCTCAGCTCTGCTCAGGCAGGAGGGGGTGGATGTGCTTTGAAAGCGAGACTGACCAATGTTTAATGAGCAGTTATGGCCTGACAAATGATTGTGTAGAACACTTCCTCCCTTCATGTGTGCTCCCTGCACGCCTGGGTCCTGAGAGTGCCAAGCTCTTAACTTTCCTCTTAAGTCTCACACCCCCCTTCAATTATTTTGTCTGCTTGTCAGATCCTCGCTTGTGTAATGCAGCAACTGTCTGTGGTACCTACCTGTGTGCCAGCATGGTGCTCACAGGCTACTCACTCACCCAAGTCACACAGAACAGTAGCAAATTTAGCAGCTTTAGGGAGAAAATCAGCTTTTGCCCCTGGTCAGTTTTGCCCCTGTCAGTGCCATCATGGGCAAACACTACTCACAGCTGCATTTGCCATTGGAATGGGCTGCCCAGGGAGGTGGTGGAGTTGCTGTCCCTGGAGGTGTTCAAGAAAATCCTGGATGAAGTACTTAGTGCCATGGTCTGGTTGATTGGCCAGGGCTGGGTGCTAGGTTGGACTGGATGATCTTGGAGGTCTCTTCCAACCTGGTTGACTCTATGGTTCTGTGATTTCAGTTGTAGATCTCCTACAGACAGAGAGAGATACTCTGCCAAACCTAAACTGTAGCTGCTATCCACTTTCAGCAGTTTATTGGATGTGAAGTGTAGGTAGGATCAAATCATAGAATGGCTTAGATAGGAAGAGATCTTAGAGTCTTAGATGGTCTTAGAGACCTTCTACTCTGACCTCCCAATTTTCAGCAGGGACACCTCTCAACTAGTCTTGGCTGCTCGAGACATCACCCAACCTGGCCTTCAACACCCCCAGGGAGGAGGCATCCACAACCTCCCTGGGTAACCTGTTCCATAGGCTCACCATGATTGTGCTGAAGAACTTCATCCTAAGATCCAGTCTAAACCTCCTCTACTTCATTGTAGCCAGGTGGGGGTTTCCTCTTCTCCCAGGTAACCAGCAATAAAACAAGGGGACACAGTCTCAAGTTGTGCCAGGGTAGGTATAGGCTGGATGTTAGGAAGAAGTTCTTCACAGAGAGAGTGATTTCCCATTGGAATGGGCTGCCCAGGGAGGTGGTGGAGGCACCGTCCCTGGGGGTGTTCAAGAAAAGCCTGGATGAGGCACTTAGTGCCATGGTCTGGTTGACTGGCTAGGGCTGGGTGATAGGTTGGACTCGATGATCTTGGAGGGCTCTTCCAACCTGGTTGATTCTATGATTCTATGATCTTAAAACCATTCCCCCTTGTACTACTGCCAGACACCGATGTGAAAAGTCCCTCTGCAACCTTCCTGTAGGATCCTTTCAGGTATTAGAAGGCAGTTATCCTGTCCAAGCTTATCAATTTTCCACAGTTATATAAAAACTCAGTGAATTTACAGTAAAATGTGACCAAAACCTGTAGCAGCTTCAATATATCCCCTTCTACTGAGCAAAAAAGATCCTTACAGTGGCTTTTCCAAAGCTAACTGTAAAGATTGTTAATCAGCCTTACCCAGATGAGAAAAACACAGAGAAAGAACATCACAACTTTTGTGGGATCTTCAAAAGATTTTCCAATCAAAGTTCCATCCAAGTTGGGAGGTTTTCACATTTAGAAGTTGGACTTTGCATTTTAAGAGCTGGTTGGCTGAAGATAGAGTGGCTGAGAGCAGCAAGGAAGAAAGGGACATGGGGGTGTTGGTAGATAGTAGCTGAAGATGAGCCAGCAGTGTGCCCAGGTGGGCAGCAGAGCCAGTGGAATCCTGGCCTGGCTCAGGAGCAATGTGGCCAGTAGGACAAGGGAGGTTTTTCTGCCCCTGTACTCAACACTGGTCAGGCCACACCTTGAGTGCTGTGTCCAGTTCTGGGCTCCTCAATTCAAGAGAGATGTTGAGGTACTGGAACATGTCCAGAGAAGGGCAACAGAGCTGGTGAGGGGGCTGGAACACAAACCCTATGAGGAGAGGCTGAGGGAGCTGGGGATGTTTAGCCTGCAGAAGAGGAGGCTCAGGGCAGACCTCATTGCTGGCTACAACTACCTGAAGGGAGGCTGTAGCCAGGTGGGGTTGGTCTCTTCTGCCAGGCAAGCAGCAACAGAACAAGGGGACACAGTCTCAAGCTGTGCCAGGGGAGGTCTAGGTTGGATGTGGATGTTAGGAGGAAGTTGTTGTCAGAGAGAGTGATTGGCATTGGAATGGGCTGCCCAGGGAGGTGGTGGAGTCACCATCCCTGGAGATGTTGAAGCAAAGCCTGGCTGAGGCACTTAGTGCCATGGTCTGGTTGATTGGGTGGGGCTGGGTGCTAGGTTGGCCTGGCTGATCTTGGAGGTCTCTTCCAACCTGCTTGATTCTATGATTCTATGATTCTGTGAAAAGATTTTCCAACCAAATCTCCATCCAAGCTGGGAGTGTTTCACATTTAGAAGTTGGACTTTGCATTTTAAGAGCTGGGTGGTTAGTATCAAGTTTGGGACAAACCAAACCAGACCAGGTTGTTGAAGGAAGCCTGAATCCAGCCCATGATGGATGGACTCTTTCTTTGCTTGCATTCAGCATGTTCAACCACCCATTGGGCTGACCACCCTGAGCTCAAATATTATTTAATGCTAGTGTAAAAAGAAAATAATAATACTGTAGTGTGAGTGTTCCATAGTGAGGCTTCCAATTCACCTCTGGCCTTCCAGACTCTGGGTAATGATTCATTTTTTTTTCTCCTGACAGGAGGGGCACAACGTTCTCAGGGCTTGTTGGGTGGAAGAAAGTTGGTAGGAAGCAAGTCCACAGTGAGCCATTAAACTTGATGAGGATTAATACCCTCCCTTACTAGCTTAATGTACAAAATGCATCGATGGCTTTGAGAATTGTGCTTAAATCTACAGCTGGGAGCAAACCTGTGATCTGGGTTGGGTTTTTTTTTCTGACTGTGTATGTACTACCTAACTAATGGTGAAACAAACCCCAGTGCAGTAGAGTTGGGTAGTCCCATTACAGCAATAACATATTGTAAAGGATCAAGTTTCAGGACAATTAGCTCCTGGCTGCAGTTTATTACCCCATTGGATATTTAAAACATGATTTTCTCCCCCCACCACCACTTCCCCCCCCTACTGCATTCCAACAATACTTAAGTGTCTGGAACTGACACTGTGAGACAATAACAGAGTGACAAGTATCTGTCTATCTGAAGGCAGATCCACCAGCTCCTTGTTGGGACAATGAATTGGAAAACATAACTTGAATAAAGCTTCCCCCCCCCCCTCCCCCCCCTCCTTTCTTCTTCTTGCAGGTTACAGAAGAGATTTGAAGTTCACTGTGTGTGTTGTTTCGTTGGGATTTCAGGAGGGCTGAATATTAATTAGGATGTTCTTCACACTGAGCACTCTGCAGAGATGAGAAGTGTGATGCAGTTCTGGAATGGACAAGGGCCCAAGGGCTGAAGGAAGAAATCAGTGTTGTTTCTCCATGAGAAATAAAGAACAGCACCCAGTGGCTCAGTGGTGAAGGCAAATTAGGTGGACTAAATCCCTCTCTGCAGCCAGTTCTCTGGGGCAGCATGGCAGGATTCCATGGGGACCCATCTGGGTGTCACATGGATGGCAGAAGTTAGCTATGATGGGACTCATCTGCTAGATTCAGCCTTTAGCACAAGAGAGAACTGAGTGGAGACTGAGATACAGCACAGCATCTTCTACAGTTTCAAAGGCTTCTTAAAACTACTTCCCCAATCCAGGGTCAGCCACCCTCAAAAACAGTCTCTGACAAAAAGCAATCAAACCAAAATCACAGGCTCACAGGATGTCAGGGGTTGGAAGGGACCCAAAGAGATCATCCAGTCCAACCCCCCTGACACAGCAGGACCATACAATCTAGCTCAGGTCACACAGGAATGCATCCAGACCTTGAAACTCCCCACAGAAGATTTTACAACCTCTCTGGGGAGCCTGTGCCAGTGCTCTGGGACTCTCACAGGAAAGAAGTTCCCCCTTGTGTTGAGCTGGAACCTGCTGTGCTGCAGCTTCCATCCATTGCTGCTGGTCCTATCCCAGGGAGCAGTGAGCAGAGCCTGCTGAGCCCCAGCCCTCAGATGTTTATAAACTCTGATTAAATCTCCTCTCAGTCTTCTCTTCTCCAGACTAAGCAGCCCCAGGTCGCTCAGCCTCTCCTCCTCAGGCAGCATTACAGTCTCCTCATCATCCTCTCTGCCCTCTGCTTGGACCTTCTCCAGCAGATCCTTGTCCCTCTTAAACTGGGCAGCCCAAACCAGAACACAATACTCAATCAAATAGAATGTGACTTTGGCTGCAAAACCCAAAGCTGCTTGCACAAGAAGGGCCTGAGAAGCCACTGATAATCACAGCTGCTGTGGGCATCAGGAATCTACATAGTGGAGAGTGGACTCATGGCAGCATTAATCCCAGTAACAAGGACATCCTCCAGGCCAGTGCATTTGGGACAGATGTGGCTGTGTGTTGTAGTGTTTGCAGATGGAGTGCAGCCATAATGCAGGGCTTCATGTCAGACACACACATCTGGGTATATCCTCTGCTGCACCAACACAGCATGTGATTGATGACACTGTTAAGTCCTTTCCAGATGGACTTTGTAGGGAGCTTAGGTTCCTGCAGCCTCAGGCAAACTGGTTGTGCTCAGGTGAGTACAGCTGTAGCCAGGGAAGTAAAGAAAGAGAGGTGCAGGCAAATCATAGTTTTGGATGCTTTTCCTTTTGTTTGTGGTGGTTATTGTAATTATCTGTCAGGTTGAACTGATTATACCCAATAAATGTTCTCTACCAACCAGACTTACTGAACACTTGTTGTGCCCAGTTCTGGGCTCCTCAATTCAAGAGAGATGTTGAGGTACTGGAACATGTCCAGAGAAGGGCAATGAAGCTGGTGAGAGACCTGGAACACAAACCCTATGAGGAGAGGCTGAGGGAACTGGGGGTGTGCAGCCTGGAGAAGAGGAGGCTCAGGGCAGACCTCATTGCTGTCTGCAACTACCTGAAGGGAGGTTGTAGCCAGGTGGGGTTGGTCTCTTCTCCCAGGCAACCAGCAATAGAACAAGGAGACACAGTCTCAAGTTGTGTTGGGGGAGGTCTAGGCTGGATGTGAGGAGGAAGTTGTTGGCAGAGAGAGTGATTGGAATGGGCTGCCTAGGGAGGTGGTGGAGTCACTGTCCCTGGAGGTGTTGAAGCAAAGCCTGGATGAGGCACTTAGTGCCATGGTCTAGATGACTGGCTAGGGCTGGGTGCTAGGTTGGCCTGGCTGATCTTGGAGGTCTCTTCCAACCTGGTTGATTCTATGATTCTATGACTTATATTAATCTGTTGCCTCTGTTTTCAAGCCAAACTTGTATTATGTGTCTCCATCTCTAACTGTAACATCTCTGTGAGTGTATTTCCACAGAGACTGCTCTTGCAGCTGTACCACTGACTTGCAGGTTTCTTTATTGCTGAGCACCTTCATCTTCTGTTGACTTCAAAAATGAGGAGAAAGTGTTTCCTGAAGCACTGAAACTTCCCAGCAAGCCAACAAAGCAAACTGTGCCAAACAGGTAACTCACTGCAGTTCTTTAAGCCTCCTCTCTGCCAGAACACACATTAGATGGAACAACAAAGACCAAACTGTAAGAGAAAGTATAACATGCCAGTTTGAATTTAAAACCCTCCATAAAATCTTGCATTTAAAACCCAACTTGCATCACATTGAGAATCTAGAACCCAAAGAGCATCAGGCCACGAAGAGAGTTTTACTTCCTTGGACTGGCTGGTTACTAATTGGGATATCATGAGCAGGAATACAGCTGGGGACATCTTGCTATGTTGGCTTTTAATGTGCACACCCTGTGGCCTGCAAACAGTCCTGCAGCTTCCAAAGCAGAAAGCCAAGAATCATCAAGAGAAATGAAAGCACACAGGGGAACAAGGAAAAGTTGGGAGCTGTCAGGGTTGATCTGCTGTTCTTTGCACGGATTGAAAGTGAAAAGCATCGTGCATGCTGCAAAACATAAAGTTGCAATTACAGGAGCAAATTGTAGCCATTATGCCATCCATAATACTTCTCAGTGACACAATAAACAGCAGTGTAAAGTTAGTAAAATTTAATTCCAGGACTGTTTACTTAGAAACTGAGGTTTCAATCATAACCAGAGGCTCCCAACAGGACCACATTTCCCCCATTGTTTTGGGTGTCGTGCAAACTGTCTGTGTCAAGGTATCAAAAGGCCTTTCCTTCTACAAAAGCTGACTGCAGACAGCACCCTGGAGGGTCTGCAGTAGAAAGCTCTGCTCTGTGAATGGTATCAGCTGCAGCTTGAGTCTCCAGGAATCCAGTTGTAGGACTGGGGCCTAAGAAAATACATAGCAATTGACACAGCAGAAGAAGGAGGCTATTCAATATGTCAGGCTTCCTCCAATCACTTTGGGTGGGATTCAGCTCACTAAACTCTACCCAACTATAAGTCACCTGCCTAGTTTAAGCTATTTCCCCAGCCTGCTTCAAAGTCAACAGCAGAAAGAAAAGCCATGCTGGAAATGGAGTTGTGCCATCACTCTCACACAGGGGTTCTCAGCATAGGTAATTTCCCTATGCCCAGATTCATAGAATCATAGGGTGGTTTGGGTTGGAAAGGACCTTAAGGATCATCTAGTTCCAAACTCCACCCCACCACCACCATACACAGGGACACAGCATGAGAACAAGAACAAGAGGACACAGCCTCAGGCTGTGCTAGGGCAAGTTTAGGCTGGATGTTAGGAAGAAGCTCTTCACAGCAAGAGTGATTGGCATTGGAGTGGGCTGCCTGGGGAGGTGATGGAGTCACCATCCCTGAACATGTTTAAAAGGAGGCTGAATGAGGCACTTAGTGCCAGGGTTTAGTTAATTAGAAGGTGTTAGGTGATAGGTTGGGCTCGATGCTCTTGAGGGTCTTTTCCAACCTGATTAATTCTGTGATTCTGACAACTTCCACTAGATCAGACTGCTTGAGGCCTCATCCAGCCTAGCCTTGAACACCTCTAGGAAGAGGGAATCCTCAGCCTCCCTGGGCAATCTGCCCCAGTGTCTCACCACCATCACTGAAAAGAATTTCTTTCTCATCCTGTAACAACAAACCCTTGTAAGAAGTCCTTTCCCTGCTTTCTTGTAGCTCCCCTTTCAGTACTGGAAGGCTGCTACAAGGTCTCCAAGGAATCTTCTCTTTTCCAAGCTGAACAGCCCCAACTCTTGTAGCTTGTCCCCACAGGGGAGGTTCTCCATCCCTCTGAACTTCGTCATTCATGTAATTATAGAGAGTGTCCAGAGACACCAGCTTGGGCTGGTTGCCTCACTCTTAGACAACTGTAGATGAACAGCTGAACCCCAGACTTTCTGTGTAGCAATGCTGTCCAGCCTGCAGAAGAGGAGGCTCAGGGGAGACCTCACTGCTCTCTACACCTACCTGAAAGGAGGTTGTAGCCAGGTGGGATTGGCCTCTTCTTCCAGGCAGCCAGTGACAGAACAAGAGGACACAGTCCGAAGTTGTGCCAAAGGAGGTCTTGGCTGGATGTTAGGTGGAAGTTGTTGGCAGAGAGAGTGATTGGCATTGGAATGGGCTGCCCAGGGAGGTGGTGGAGTCACTGTGCCTGGAGGTGTTCAAGACAAGCCTGGCTGGGGCACTTAGTGCCATGGTTTAGTTAATCAGAAGGTGTTAGGTGATAAGTTGGACTGGATGATCTTAGAGATCTTTTCCAAGCTGGTTAATTCTATGACTCTGTGATTTTGTGATGTTGCTGATGCCACTAAAGCTGCAAACACAGACTTTGTCCACCACTGTCTCTGTTCCAGTGCAACCAGGACTAGAGGATTTGGTAATCTTGTTGGCTGCCTACACAAGGTGGTTTTGGACAACGAGGCAGAGAAGCCAAAACCAGCCTAGTTTCCACAGGTCAAGATTGAGGCAGCTTGGTGGAGCAGTGCAGAAGTCAGCTGGCAGTGCCAACACGCCGTGGATAAACACAGGCTGCTGCTCTCTGTGGGTAAACAGCAGCCCTGGAACAGCATTTTCCAGTGATGTCAATCTGGCACCTTTCTGCTGCACTGAATTCACTTTAAGGGAGTAAAGTGAAAAGAGGAGAAAAAACCCAAACCAAATACAACAACAAAAAAAAAAACCAAAACAACAAACCAAACCCAAGAAGAAGAAGAAGAAGAAGAAGAAGAAGAAGAAGAAGAAGAAGAAGAAGAAGAAGAAGAAGAAGAAGAAGAAGAAGAAGAAGAAGAAGAAGAAGAAGTGGGAAAACTAACAATGCTAAAAAAAGACCTGCTATATTTAGAGCAGAGCTGAGGACATCCTGGTCACTCTCCAAGGGAAATGGCCCAATGACCTGATTACTGCTCAGCAAAGTAGATGGCAAAAGCTGCAGCTGGAAAACTGCATCAGTTTTATGACCTTTAAGAACTGCAGCTAGAGAAGTGAGTTTTAATGCCACTATCTTAACATTTGTTTATAGAATTAGTCACTCTGAAGAGCGCCTGACTCATGTTGCCAGAGTTTCTCCTCCTGTATAAACTAAAACACCAACGAGCTTAAGTTATTTAATTATTTTAGGCCCCTCCCAGATTAATGCTCTCCTTGAAGTACCTTCTCCTCCCAGTGACACCAAGTCTGCAGAGAATAATAGCTGGCACACGTTCGTTCCACTCGACTCCAGGCGCTTACTGGAGATGGCCTGAATTAGAAGCACATTATTCACACTCCATATTCAGTGTTGAGAGCATGAACACCCAGATTCTAGGCTCCCAGATTTATTTAGGTCTAGATCTTCCTCTGCTGGCATCTCTGTGCTTAGAAACAGCCTAGAGCACTTAACCTTTATGTGTTTGTGTTCTCATGAGCTGAGCAGGCACCCCCCCATGTATGACTTAACTTCTAGAATTAAAGAGGACTGAGCCAAAAAAGCTCACTCCATTGAATCACAGAAACATCCAGGTTAGAAAAGCCTCTCAGGATCACCAAGTCTAATCTAGAAACCCACTCTTCTAATCTAGAAACCTACTCTACAAGATTCACCCTAAGCCAGGTAAATCTTGAGAGGTTACTACCCCCATCTCAGTCTTACTGGAGATGTCACACTTGATTTTAAAAGAAGGGCTGAAAATCATAGCTAAAGGAAGGGCTGAAATTCATATCTAAAGGAAGGGCTGAAAATCATAGCTAAAAGAAGGGCTGAAATTCATAGCTAAAGGAAGGGCTGAAATTCATAGCTAAAAGAAGGGCTGAAATTCATAGCTAAAGGAAGGGCTGAAATTCATAGCTAAAGGAAGGGCTGGAGTTCATAGTTAAAAGATGGGATGGAATTCATAGCTGAAAGATGGGCTGAAATTCATAGCTAAAGGAAGGGCTGAAATTCATATCTCAAGGAAGGGCTGAAAATCATAGCTAAAAGAAGGGCTGAAATTCATAGCTAAAAGAAGGGCTGAAATTCATAGCTAAAGGAAGGGCTGGAGTTCATAGTTAAAAGATGGGATGGAATTCATAGCTGAAAGATGGGCTGAAATTCATAGCTATAAGAAAGGCTGAAATTCATAGCTGAAAGAAGGGCTGAAATTCATAGCTGAAAGATGGGCTGAAATTCATAGCTAAAAGATGGGATGGAATTCATAGCTGAAAGAAGGGCTGAAATTCATAGCTAAAGGAAGGGCTGAAATTCATAGCTAAAAGAAGGGCTGAAATTCATAGCTAAAGGAAGGGCTGAAATTCATAGCTGAAAGAAGGGCTGAAATTCATAGCTAAAAGGTGGGATGGAATTCATAGCTGAAAGAAGGGCTGAAATTCATAGCTAAAAGATGGGATGGAATTCATAGCTGAAAGAAGGGCTGAAATTCATAGCTAAAAGATGGGATGGAATTCATAGCTGAAAGAAGGGCTGAAATTCATAGTTAAAAGATGGGATGGAATTCATAGCTAAAAGAAGGGCTGAAATTCACAGGTGTCTTCTTGCTGTTCATTTCTTCTAGATGTAACCTCAATTTTACATCACTGTGAGGGTGACAGAAGACTGGAACAGGCTGTCCAGGGGAGTTGTGGAGTCTCCCTCTCTGGAGATATTCAAAACCTCTCTGGACGTGTTCCTGTGTGATCTGGTCTAGGTGATCCTGTTCTGGCAGAGAGGTTAGACTCAATGATCCTTTGGGCCCCTTTCCAACCCCTGACATAGAATCAGTCAGGTTGGAAGAGACCTCCAATATCACCTAGTCCAACCTAGCACCCAGCCCTATCTAATCAACCAGACCATGGCACTAAGTGCCTCATCCAGGCTTTGCTTCAACACCTCCAGGGTTGGCAACTCCGCCACCTCCCTGGGCAGCCCATTCCAATGCCAATCACTCTCTCTGTGAAGAACTTCCTCCTAACATCCAGCTCAGACCTCCCCCAACACAACTTGAGACTGTGTCCCCTTATTGCTGGTTGCCTTGGAGAAGAGACCAACCCCACTTGGCTACAGCCTCCCTTTATCTGTGATCCTGTGATCTTTCAAGGTCTCTTCCAGCCCCTGACATTCTATGATTCTATGATTTTGATTCTATGATTCTATGCTTAAGGCAGAAGATGAATTTACAAATGACAATGTGATTACATCTGCACAGAGCCATCAGGACTGAACTCAATGGCCCTTTATAACTCTAATCCTTAAATGTGCCCTTTGCTTCCTTCAGTGTTCTGGGTGGAGACTCGTAACCACCACACAGGTGTTCAGCTGGATTGCCACAAAGGTGTGAGAAACAGAAAGCCACTCCAGTACAGCCTACCTAATATTTCTTTGCTTTCCTGCTAATTGTACCTGCAGAAAGTGGATTCTCTCATTAGCTTTTGAATTGCCACTGAACCCTCCAGGCTGCTTTCCCCTTCCTGCGCATCTGAAATCTTATTCCTGATGTTGGCAGGCTGGAAAACTGGCTTGGCTCCAATGCCCACAATGCACCAGCTGAGCTGTCTGCAACACAGCCATTGCACAACTCTCCCAAGGCACCTCTTCCCACGATGCCACCTCCGCTGGCAGCCAGACTTTGCCATCCTGGGCCGTTGTCTCTTGCCCAACCGTCCTGCATTCCCCTGGGAAAGTTGACTGCTCAGTTTTTAATAGAGAACTCTGTTTAAAAACAAAGACACGTGCCAGTGGCAAAAAGGGGCAGCTGAACATGCTCAGGGACTGAAACAAGATGATTAATGGCAAGGAAATCTAGAAGCTGACCATGGAGGGTTGGTTAAAGCAGACCCTGCGCGGCGCTTCACTCCCACTTAACGCTCATGGAGTTGCTGTCACTTTTCAGAGGCTCAGGGCCAGCATGAGGCTTTGTCTCCTGTGGAGCAACCTCCAGCACCACCAAGTGAATGCCACTTGAAGCTAAGACCTGTGCCAAGGCAGCTGACAGAAGTGGCACTGAGGGCAAATGTGTCACTAGAATCTTGTTTTCTTGCTGGGTACAAGCTCTACTGAAATTCAGAGAAATCACAGAAGCATTCAGGATGGAAAAGCTCCTCAGGATCACCAAGTCCAACCCATATTCCTCCTCCACAAGGTCATCCAAAACCCATATCCCCAGCTCAAGACAGATGTTGAGGTGCTGGAATGTGTCCAGAGAAGGGCAACGAAGCTGGTGAGGGGCCTGGAGCACAGCCCTGTGAGGAGAGGCTGAGGGAGCTGGGGGTGTGCAGCCTGCAGAAGAGGAGGCTCAGGGCAGACCTCATTGCTGCCTGAAGCTCCCTGAAGGGAGGCTGTAGCCAGGTGGGGTTGGTCTCTTCTGCCAGGCAAGCAGCAACAGAAGAAGGGGACACAGTCTCACGTTGTACGAGGAGAGGTCTAGGCTGGATGTTGCTAGGAAGTTGTTGTCAGAGAGAGTGATTGGCATTGGAATGGGCTGCCCAGGGAGGTGGTGGAGTCGCTGTGCCTGGAGGTGTTGAAGCAAAGCCTGTCTGAAGCACTTAGTGCCATGGTCTGGTTGCTTGGCCAGGGCTGGGCACTAGGTTGGCCTGGCTGAGCTTGGAGGTCTCTTCCAACCTGGTTGATTCTATGATTCTATGATTCTCTTGGGGTACTTGAATTCCATCTAAGAATCACTGGGGTACTATCCACTTCAATGCCTGCCTTTAACTTCCAATAACCAAAATAGCAGCATTAAAAATATTTGTCAGTATAAAAATGTCCTAAATACCAAATTTCAATACACATTTAAGACCTCTCACCCAATGACTGACCAGAGGTTTATGATGCAAGTCAGTATGAAATGTGATTTGTTTAAAGCAGAGCTCTGTTATTAAAGAATTAAATGCTGTCAAGCCCTCCATGGGAAAATGAAGTGCCTCTGGCATTGCATTAGCAATATATTTTTAATTTCCCACTTACTGTGGTCTTGCTGTTTGCATTTAGGTCTGTCAAAAAGAATTGTTCCATGAGAGACATTCAGCAACGAGAATGGAAATTGCCACCCTTGGAAAGTTAGCAAAGCTTTCAGCAAGGATCTGAAGGAAGAAAGGCCTGGCCAAAGCTGGTCAGAAACAAATGTTTGTCTTCTAATCAAAGGGATTTTCAGCTGCTCAGCTTTTCATACCACTGAATGATGTCTCTGAAGCAAAATGGTAGAGAGGCTTTATTACAGTATCACAGTATCACCAAGGTTGGAAGAGACCTCACAGATCATCAAGTCCAACCCTTCACCACAGAGCTCAAGGCCAGACCATGGCACCAAGTGCCACGTCCAGTCCTGCCTTGAACAGCTCCAGGGACGGCGACTCCACCACCTCTCCGGGCAGCCCATTCCAGTGTCCAATGACTCTCTCAGTGAAGAACTTTCTCCTCACCTCCAGCCTAAATCTCCCCTGGTGTAGCTTGAGGCTGTGTCCTCTCGTTCTGGTGCTGGCCACCTGAGAGAAGACAGCAACCTCCTCCTGGCCACAACCACCCCTCAGGTAGTTGTAGACAGCAATAAGGTCTCCCCTGAGCCTCCTCTTCTCCAGGCTAACCAATCCCAGCTCCCTCAGCCTCTCCTCGTAGGGCTGTGCTCAAGGCCTCTCCCCAGCCTCGTTGCCCTTCTCTGGATATGCTCAAGCATCTTAATGTCCTTCTTAAATTGAGAAGACTGACTTTGTCAGACACACAGGCATCCCATCAAAGATGTTCTCAGTCTGCAGGGTTAGAATCATAGAATCATAGAATCAACCAGGATGAAAGAGACATCCAAGCTCAGCCAGTCCAACCTAGCACCCAGCCCTAGCCAGTCAACCAGACCATGGCACTAAGTGCCTCAGACAGGCTTCTCTTGAACACCTCCAGGGATGGTGCCTCCACCACCTCCCTGGGCAGCCCATTCCAATGCCAATCACTCTCTCTGTGAAGAACTTCCTCCTAACATCCAGTCTATACTTTCCTCGGCACAACCTGGGACTGTGTCCCTTCGTTCTGTTGCTGGTTGTCTGGCAGCAGAGCCCAACCCCACCTGGCTACAGCTTCCCTTCAGGCAGTTGTAGACAGCAATGAGGTCTGCCCTGAGCCTCCTCTTCTGCAGGCTGCACACCCCCAGCTCCCTCAGCCTCTCCTCATAGGGTTTAAATCCATTCCTCCTCATCCTGTCATTACAAGACCTTGTCGATAGTCCCTCCCCAGCCTTCCTGTAGGTCCCTTTCAGATACTGGAAGGCCACTACAAGGTCTCCTGAAAGCCTTCTCTTCTCCAGGCTGAACTTGCTAATTAAGTTCATCAGGAATATGAAGCATGCAGGCTGGATTATCAGGAAGCTGCTTTGGGTTTGATGAGTGAGTCTAAGGAATTTAAATTGTATTGTTGCTTTATTTGGGGGTTTTCCTCTTGTTTATTTTGTAGCACAGAGCCCTTGCTTTGTTATCTGCAGGCTCAAAACTGCAGGTTGTATCATCTGATACCACCTCCTGGCCTAGTCAGCTGCAGGACATCAATTTGTGACCTATCCATCCTCACTCCTGATAAAGTATCACCTAGCAGCAGGCTCCTGGATGACTTCTAACAATAAAGCAGCACATCTGCAGCCCTGTTTTGCATAACTTTTCTTTGGCTTTGCCTTCCTTGCACAACTCCAACATCGCAACCTGTTATTGAGCAAGAGCAAAGACTTGGCGGAGTTGAGTGGCCTCATACAAAGAAACCCAGAACCAAACCCAGTTCTCCAGGGAGCTGACTTCGTGTGCAGGAACAACGTGGTGAACTTTGCCTGGAGACCTGCTCTACTGGAAACAGCAAGGTGGCAGCTGGGAGGCTTTCAGTGGCGGCTTTCAGTATCTGCAGCCTTCACGTGTTGCCTTCAGGCAACAGCTAACCTTCAGCTTGGACACTTTTCACCCTGTAATTATCTCCTCTTAGCTTCACGCATTGTTATTTCCTGGTCTCATCTAGGGAGGGAAGTGAACGCGTTGGGTGTGCATGGGAAGCTCTCCACACCCTCCCTGAGTCTGCTGAACTTTGCAGGGTGTTAGGGTAGCACTGCTAGCTGGCATCCTCCAGGTGAACCTGGAGAACTGCTCAACCAGTCTGAGGGACCCTGTGCAAAACCGGGGGGCATTTTATTTCCAGCAGTCCTCTCTCATACAAGGAGGGGGCATTTTTTCTCCAACAGTCCTCTCTTGCACAAGGAGAGGGCATTTTCTCTCCAACAGTCCTGTTTTGCACAAGGAGGGAGCATTTTGTCTCCAACTGTCTTATTTTGCACAAGGAGGGAGCATTTTGTCTCCAACAGTCTTATTTTGCACAAAGAGGGAGCATTTTGTATCCAACAGTCCTGTTTTGCACAAGGAGGGAGCATTTTCTCTCCAACAGTCCTGTTTTGCACAAGGAGGGGGCATTTTATCTCCAACAGTCCTGTTTTGCACAAGGAGGGAGCATTTTCTCTCCCACAGTACTGTTTTGCACAAGGAGGGAGCATTTTGTCTCCAACAGTCTTATTTTGCACAAGGAGGGAGCATTTTGTATCCAACAATCCAGTTTTGCACAAGGAGGGAGCATTTTATCTCCCACAGTCCAGTTTTGCACAAGGAGGGAGCACTTTATCTCCAACAGTCCTGTTTTGCACAAGGAGGGAGCATTTTGTCTCCAACAGTCTTATTTTGCACAAAGAGGGAGCATTTTGTCTCCAACAGTCCTGTTTTGCACAAGGAGGGAGCATTTTCTCTCTAACAGTCCTGTTTTGCACAAGGAGGGGGCATTTTCTCTCCAACAGTCCTGTTTTGCACAAGGAGGGGGCATTTTCTCTCCAACAGTCCTGTTTTGCACAAGGAGGGAGCATTTTATCTCCCACAGTCCTGTTTTCCACAAGGAGGGAGCATTTTCTCTCCAACAGTCCTGTTTTGCACAAGGAGGGAGCATTTTCTCTCCAACAACCCTTTTTTGCACAAGGAGGGGGCATTTTGTCTCCAACAGTCCTGTCTATCAGCTCCTCATGCTGAGCAGAGGTAATTGTGACACTGAATTTGCAGTTCAGCTCTTTCTGATACTGTGGTTTCTGACACTGTGGTTTCTGCTACTGTTTTGCACTGGTGGCACAGTGAACAGCAAGTGCATGTGTGAGTATCAACAGCTGCTGGTGCACAGGTTTGTGTGTTTTGTCCAACTCACCATCCAAAAAGAGGAGAAAGAAAATATCTGGAGGCATGAGGAAATCAGGGGTGCTGTGAGGGTTGAACTGCCTGATTGTATTGGCTTCTGTCAGGGTAGTGATCAGAGAATCACAGAAGCATTCAGGTTGGAGAAGACCCTCAGGATCATCAAATCCAACCAATATCCCTGCTCTACAATCACAGAATCACAGAAACATCCAGGCTGGAAAATACCTTCAGGATCACCAAGTCCAACCAAAATCCCTGCCCTAAAATCACAGAATCACAGAAACATCCAGGCTGGAAAATACCCTCAGGGTCACCAAGTCCAACTAATATCCCTGCTCTACAAGCTTCACCCTAAACCATATCCCTAAGCACCACATCCAAACAACTTTTAAACACGTCCAGGGTTGGTGACTCAACCACCTCCCTGATGAGGTGGAAATGACCTAAGCACCACACACTTGAAGTTCCTCCATGCTTGGAGACATCTTACAAAATCATAAGGACTTTGAGTGTGTGAAGACATGAAATCAAGAAAACCTCACCAGAATGTCTCTAACTGGCATCAGAATCAGGTTGTGCCAGGAGAGGTCTAGGTTGGATGTTAGGAGGAAGTTGTTGGCAGAGAGAGTGATTGGCATTGGAATGGGCTGCCCAGGGAGGTGGTGGAGTTGCCATCCCCAGAGGTGTTCAAGAAAAGCCTGGATGAGGCACTTAGTGTCATGGTCTGGTTGCTTGGCCAGGGCTGGGTGCTAGGTTGGCCTGGCTGAGCTTGGAGGTCTCTTCCAGCCTGCTTGATTCTATGATTCTATGGAGGTCTCTTCCAACCTGCTTGATTCTATGATTCTATGGAGGTCTCTTCCAACCTGGTTGATTCTATGATTCTATGGAGGTCTCTTCCAACCTGGTTGATTCTATGATTCTATGGAGGTCTCTTCCAGCCTGGTTGATTCTATGATTCTATGGAGGTCTCTTCCAGCCTGGTTGATTCTATGATTCTATGGAGGTCTTTTCCAACCTGGTTGAATCTATGATTCTATAAACTTGTTCTAACCAATGGTTTCAAGACTGCTTTTTAAAGCCAGAAGAGTTGAGACAAAGAAGAGTTGGAGGGTGTAAGAGGAGAGAGATCCATTTTTCGTGGTGCCAGGGCGGTTCCAGGCAGTTTGGGTTGCCTGCTGTGGCTGTGGCTTGGCCAGTGGTCTGGGTGGCTGGCACCCAGGAGGAGCTTGGATGGTACATACAGTCTGACAAGCAAGGACGATGCGTCCTGGGAGGGACTGGCAAACACCTTCAGCTGGGTTGCTAGCAAACATGCACAAGGGCTCCATTTCAGGACCTGCCTCTCATTAGCAGCAGTTCTCTGGTTCCAGGTCCTTTACAGGATGAAGGGTTTTAAGAATACATTTTACCATCCATTTAATGTAACAATATTAAGCTAGATTTGGCAAGGCCGCTTCAGAACATAAAACTTTAAAATGAGCTTTTTCAGAGCATAAAATCACAATTGGTGCTGCTAGTAAAAGGATAAAATAAATGTCCATTCACCCTAATTGCTGTCAAAGTTGTGATTTTCTTCTTCTTCTTCTTCTTGTTTTGTTTTCTTTTATAGGTAGTCAAAGCCAAGTTGGGGTTTATTGTATAGGGTGCAAAGGCTTGCTGCCTAATGTTATAAATCCTGCAGAGAATTAAGCATCTGCACATTTTTCCTGGCTGTTTCTTGCTTTAACTGGAAACGTCTGTTAGCACTGGCACAAAAGAAAATGATGTGGGCGAGCCTGATCCCACCTCTTTTCCAGCTCCACTCTTTCCGAGCCCTTCGCTGGCGTATTGGCAGCAGAGGCTCCGTGCTCTGAGAGCAACTGATGACATACTTAGGAGCATGTGAGAGTGGCAAGAAAGGGATTCTGATACAGGAGCCTGGGGTTTTTATCCACCTCATCCCAAAAGGAGAAAAAAAAAAAACAACTAAAAGCTGGAAGGAATTAGAGTTGTACAAGCTCAGGATGGAAAGTAATAATAATTATTAGATCAACTACTCCTGCCTCAGAGCCAGTGCAGGAATGGTTGGATTCACAATCCATAAACTGAGATCTCTGACTTTTGTTAAGCTCTGCTTTGGTTAAGCAGGCCTCAAATCTCCCTGGGGCTACAGAATAGCTGCAACTTCATAGAATCACAGAATGTTAGGGGTTGGGAGTCACCTCTAAAGATCATTGTCTGTGGAGGTGTTCAGGAAAAGAGTGGATGAGGCACTTAGTGCCATGGTCTAGTTGACTGGATAGGGCTGGGGGATAGGTTGGACTGGATGAGCTTGGAGGTCTCTTCCAACCTGGTCGATTCTATTCTATTCTATTGAGTCCAATGATTCCTTCAAGAGCAGAATCACCTAGGGCAGGTCACACAGGGACATGTCCAGGCAGGTTTGGAATCTCTCCAGAGAAAGAATCATAGAATCATAGAATCAACCAGGTTGGAAGAGTTCTCCAAGATCAGCCAGTCCAACCTAGCACCCAGCCCTATCCAATCAACCTGACCATGGCACTAAATGCCTCATCCAGGCTTTTCTTCAACACCTCCAGGGACAGTGAGTCCACCACTTCCTTGGGCAGCCCATTCCAATGCCAATCACTCTCTCTGTGAAGAACTTCCTCCTAACACCCAGCCTATACTTCCCCCAGCATAACTTAAGACTGTGTCCCTAGTTCTATTGCTGCTTGTCTGGGCAAAGAGACCAACCCCACCTAGTTACAACCTCCCTTCAAGGAGACTCCATAGCCTCTCTGGGCAGCCTGTTTCAGTGTTCTGTCTTCTTCACACTGAAAAGTTTTTTTCCTTCTGCTCATGTGGAACTCTTCTTCTCCAGCTTGCACCCATTGACTCTTGTTGTGTCATAGGACATCACTGAGATGAGCCTGGCTCCATCCTCCTGATGCTCATGCTTCACATCTTTCTAAACATGAATGAGGTCATCCTTCAGGCTCCTCTTCTGCAAGCTAATAAGACTCAGCCTTTCCTTGGAAGGGAGATGTTCCACACCCTTCAGCATCTTTGTGCCTGGATTCTTTCAAGCAGTTCCCTGAGGTCCTTCTTGAACTAGAGGGGACTAGAATCGGACACAATATTCCAGATGCAGCCTCACCAGGGCAGAGTGGAAGAGAAGGAGAATCTCTCTTGATCTAGCAGCCACAGCCCTTCTAATACACCCCAGTATGCCATTGGTCTTATTGGCCACAAGGACACATTGCTGCTTCACAGTCATCCTGCTCACCAGGACCCTCAGGTTGCTCTTCTCTACACTGCTTTCCATCAGGCCAATCTCCAATGTACATAGGGTTGTTCTTTCCCATCAATTCTTGCCCTAGCTTCATTTTGTCCTGAAAGCACCTCCAAGGAGCTAGGAAGGCTTCCTTAACTCATGTGTCCAAGTAAAGTGCACTTGCTAAAGTCCCAGCAGGGAATGTGTACAAGAACTGCTGCCACTTCACCTGTTCTGGAATTCTAAATAGATATATCTATTAAAGGAAACAACTACTCTGGTAGGCTTCAGATAACCTCAGATAGAAAGCCACTGGCTCAGTAAGCTGGCACATGTACCCCGGGGTCTTAGTGAGGTGGTGGAGTCACTGTCCCTGGAGGTGTTCAAGCAAAGCCTGGATGAGGCACTTAGTGCCATGGTCTGGTTGATTGGCTAGGACTGGGTGCTAGGTTGGACTGGCTGAGCTTGGAGGTCTCTTCCAACCTGCTTGATTCTATGATTCTATAATTCTATACCCAGCCAGAGCTCACATCAAAGCAGTGGAGCACAAACTGAACAGAAGCTTCCCAGCTATTGTGGTATTTTCATCTTGAAGGCTTCTTTAACCTTAACAGAAATGGTCAAGCTGCCCAAGAGAGTAAACCCAAACATGGCCATCCCAGAGTACAGTGGAACATGTGCAGTTTGCAGGTGTTCTGGAGGAACAAGCAAAGCATTTTGCTGTACGGCTTTGTCTGTGTCAGGGCTGAGTGGCCTGGAGAAGCAAGGTCAGGCAGTGTGTGACAGACCTCATGCTTCTACCATCCCTTTGCCTCCCATCACCATTTTCCTGGTGCTGTCAAGTATCTCTAGTCAGGCACAAATCATAGAATCATAGAATCAGTCAGGGTTGGAAGGCACCACAAGGATCATCTAATTTCAACTCCCCTTCCATGGGCAGGGACACCCTACCCTAGAGCAGGCTGCCCATAGACTCATCCAGCCTGGTCTTAAACACCTCCAGCAATGGGGCCTCAACTACCTCCCTGGGCAACCCATTCCAGCCTCTCACCACTCTCCTGCTCAACAACTTCCTCCTCACCTTCAGCCTGAACGTACCCATCTCCAGCTTTGCTCCATTCCCCTTAGTCCTGTCAGTATTCCTCCCTCCTTCCCTTTTATGGCAAGGAGTAAGAAATTTCTCTGCTCATTTGGAAACAGAGCAAATCTGCTGCTAAAAAACAGCACAGACTTCAGGTTTCTCAGGTTTCTCTGCAACTTGCAGCCATTGTGAGCAATTGGGCACAGCACACAAGACACCACTTACAAAAAGAGTAAATTGAAATTATACTTTCCCATGGTTACTGAAGATTCCAAGGAGACCTACTCCTGCCAGGCAGCCCCTGTTACTAATACGGCACAAGCACCAGCCAAAAAGTAGGCTCTTGTTTCCAAAACAGTTTCATCATTTCCCTTATTTACTTTATTATCACTTCAGTCTGCAAATGAGATCTCATTGAAACTGAAGCTAGAAAAAAAAAGGATAAAACAAAAAGAAACCCAACCAACCAACCTAAAAAAAACCCCAAACCAAATCAAACAAAAAAAAACCAAACAAAAAACCCCACAGAAACAAACAAAAAGAAACCCAACAACACAAAAAAACCCCACCAAAATTAAAACCAAACAAAAAAAGAACAAAACACAAACAAAAACTACCCAAACTGAACCAAAACAACAACAAAAAAAACCCAAAAGCCCAAACTCTAACCCTAACCCAAACAAAAAAAACCAGAACAAAACACAAACAAAAACCACCCAAACTGAACCAACACAACAAAAAAACCAAAACACCAAACTCTAACCCTAACCCAAACCAAAAAAACAGAACAAAATGCAAACAAAACCCACCCAAACTGAACCAAAACAACAAGAAAAACAAAAACCCAAACCCTAATCCTAACTCAAACCAAAAAAAAGAACAAAATGCAAACAAAACCCACCCAAACTGAACCAAAACAACAAGAAAAACAAAAACCCAAACCCTAATCCTAACCCAAACCAAAAAAACAGAACAAAATGCAAACAAAACCCACCCAAACTGAACCAAAACAACAAGAAAAACAAAAACCCAAACCCTAATCCTAAACCAAACCAAAAAAAAGAACAAAACACAAGCAAAACCCACCCAAACTGAGCCAAAACAACAAGAAAAACAAAACCCCAAACCCTAACCCTAACCCAAAACAAAAACCAGAACAAAATACAAACAAAAAAATTAACAGAACAAAAACCCCAAACCAAACTAAAAAAAAACAGAACAAAAGCTAAACAAAAACCACCAAAACAAAAAAACCCAACCAAAAAACAACCCAGAAAACCCCAAACCCAAATCAAACAGAAAAACCCAAATCTATAACCTAAACCAAACCAAACCCAAACAAAAAAAAGAGAACAAGATCCAAACAAAAACCTCCCAGAGCAAAAAAATAAATCCCAAATCAAACAATAAAAAGAACAAAACACAAACAAAAACCTCTCAAAGCAAAAAAATCAAACCCAAATCAAACAAGAAAAAACCCATAACAAAACAAACCCAAATCCAGAACAAAACAACAAGAAAAAAAACAACAAAACAAAACAAAACAAAACCACCAAAAAACAGCCCAGAAAATCCCAAGCCCAAATAAAACAAAAAAGCCCAAACCAAATCCAAACCAAAACCCAGAACAAAACACAAATAATAAATAACAGAACCAAATAAACCTAAAGCAAACCCAAAAAACAGAATAAAAACAAAGCAAAACCCCACCAAAACAACAAAAAAACCCCAACCAACAAACAACCCAGAAAACATCAAACCCAAATCAACAAAAAAAAACCCATAAAAAACCAAACCAAACAAAAAAAACCCCAAAATTAAAAAAACCATAAAAAACCAAACCAAAACAAAACTAAATAGAAAAAAGACCCAGAATAAAACGTAAACAAAAAAAAACTACCAAAACCAAAAACCCTCAAACCTAAATTGAACAAGAAAAACCCATAACAAACCATACCCACAACATGAACCAAAGCAAAACACAAACAAAAAACCACCAAAACACAAAAACCCAACCAAAAAAGAACTGAGAAAAACCCAAACTCAAATCAAACAAAAAAAAACCCTCCATAGCAATCTAAACTAAACCAGTATAGTGTAGGGAGGAGGGACATTGAGATGCTTGAGCGTGTCCAAAAAGATGTTGAGGTACTGGAACATGTCCAGAGAAGGGCAACGAAGCTGGTGAGGGGCCTGGAACACAAATCCTATGAGGAGAGGTTGAGGGAACTGGGCCTGTTTAGCCTGGAGAAGAGGAGGCTCAGGGGTGATCTTATTACTGTCTACAACTACCTGAAGGGACATTGTAGCCAGGTGGGGGTTGGCCTCTTCTCCCAGGTAACCAGCAATAGAACAAGGGGACACAGTCTCAAGTTGTGCCAGGGTAGGTCTAGGCTGGATGTTAGGAAGAAGTTCTTCACAGAGAGAGTGATTTCCCATTGGAATGGGCTGCCCAGGGAGGTAGTGGAGGCACCGTCCCTGGGGGTCTTCAAGAAAAGACTGGATGAGGCACTCAGTGCCATGGTCTAGTTGACTGGCTAGGGCTGGGTGATAGGTTGGACTCGATGATCTTGGAGGTCTCTTCCAACCTGGTTGATTCTATGATTCTATGATTCCAGAGAAGGGTGACGAGGCTGGGGAGAGGCCTTGAGCACAGCCCTACGAGGAGAGGCTGAGGGAGCTGGGATTGGTTAGCCTGGAGAAGAGGAGGCTCAGGGGAGACCTTATTGCTGTCTACAACTACCTGAGGGGTGGTTGTGGCCAGGAGGAGGTTGCTCTCTTCTCTCAGGTTGCCAGCACCAGAACAAGAGGACACAGCCTCAGGCTGCGCCAGGGGAAATTTAGGCTGGAGGTGAGGAGAAAGTTCTTCCCTGAGAGAGTCATTGGACACTGGAATGGGCTGCCCGGGGAGGTGGTGGAGTCGCCGTCCCTGGAGCTGTTCAAGGCAGGACTGGACGTGGCACTTGGTGCCATGGTCTGGCCTTGAGCTCTGTGGTAAAGGGTTGGACTTGATGATCTGTGAGGTCTCTTCCAACCCGGATAATACTGTGATACTGTGATACTGTGAAGCCCGAAGCAAAAAATTAGAACAAAACACAAAAAAAAAAAAACCACACCAAAAAACAAAACACAAAAACCCCAACCAAAAAGCAACCCAGAAAACCCCAAACTCAAATCAAACAAAAAAACCCATAAGAAACCAAACTAAACCCAAAACAAAAAGAAAACCCAGAACAAAACACAAAAACCCACCAAAAACAAATCACAAAAAACCAACCAAAACCCAACCCACAAAACCCAAAACCTAAACCAAACAAGCTAAAAAATCCAAACATAATAAAACAAAACAAAGCCCAAACCCAACAACAGAACCCAAGAAGAAAGAATATTTTCCACATCTCATTGTTAATTAGTGTCTTTCCTAGAGTCAGAGTCAACCAGGCTGGAAGAGACCTCCAAGCTCATCCAGTCCAACCTAGCATCCAGCACTGGCCAATCAACCAGACCATGGCACTAAGTGCCTCATCCAGGCTTTGCTTCAACATCTCCAGGGACAGCAACTCCACCACCTCCCTGGGCAGCCCATTCCAATGCAAATCACTCTCTCTGCCAGCAACTTCCTCCTCACATCCAGCCTAGACCTCCCCTGGCACAACTGCAGACTGTGTCCCCTTCTTCTGTTGCTGCTTGCCTGGCAGAAGAGATCAACCCCACCTGCCTACAGCCTCCCTTCAGGTAGCTGCAGACAGCAATGAGCTCTGCCCTGAGCCTCCTCTGCTGCAGGCTGCACACCCCCAGCTCCCTCAGCCTCTCCTCACAGGGCTCTGCTCCAGGCCCCTCCCCAGCCTTGCTGCCCTTCTCTGGACACCTTCCAGCACCTCAACATCTCTCTTGAATTGAGGGGCCCAGAACTGGACACAGCACTCAAGCTGTGGCCTGAGCAGTGCTGATATCATCCTTCCTATTTTATTAATATACTTTTCCCCTTCTTCTCTTTTATTTGTATTGGCTCATTACTTATTTTTACTTATTTCTACTTATTCTTACTTATTTGCTTCTCTTTTACTTATGTTTTTCCTCTTTATTTTTTTTGCCCACCCCCAGTCTGTACCAGTTTGAAAACCACCACCAAAACGACAACGAGAAAAAGAGATTTGCTTTAATTCCCTTTACAGTTAAGGAGATTTACACTGATTGCTTTCTGTTCCTCCTCAGGGGGGTTAGTTTGAAAGCAAGGAGTTTTGCCATCTGGAGCTGAAGGAGAACTTGAGCCTCCTGAGGAGCTCCAGCAGATAAGGGCTGGGCAGTGTATGCAGTATGTAATTCTCCCACTAGATGTCCTCCAGTAAAATACTATTTATAGTGATTAGGGTTGAAGATCTTCCCTGGAATGAAGCCTTTTTGTTTTCTCCCTGATGAGAGGGATGCTGTGCATCTCATCTCGAGATCACATGAGATGCTCAATGCCTCATCCAACCTGGCCTTGGATGCTTCCAGTGAAGAATCATAGAATCATAGAATCATAGAATCAAGCAGGTTGGAAGAGACCTCCAAGATCATCCAGTCCAACCTATCACCCTGCCCTATCCAATCAACCAGACCATGGCACTAAGTGCCTCATCCAGGCTTTTCTTGAACACCCCCAGGGACGGTGCCTCCACCACCTCCCTGGGCAGCCCATTCCAATGCCAATCACTCTCTCTGTGAAGAACTTCTTCCTAACATCCAGCCTATACCTACCCTGGCACAACTTGAGACTGTGTCCCCTTGTTCTATTGCTGGTTGCCTGGGAGAAGAGGCCAACCCCCACCTGGCTACAATGTCCCTTCAGGTAGATGTAGACAGTAATGAGATCACCCCTGAGCCTCCTCTTCTCCAGGCTAAACAGGCCCAGCTCCCTCAACCTCTCCTCATAGGATTTATGCTCCAGGCCCCTCACCAGCTTTGTTGCCCTTCCCTGGACATGTTCCAGCACCTCAACATCCTTCTTGAATTGAGGGGCCCAGAACTGGACACAGTACTCAAGGTGTGGTCTGAGCAGTGCTGACCACAGGGGAAGAATAACCTCCCTTGTTCTACTGGCCACACTGTTCCTGATGCAGGCCAGGATGCCATTGGCTCTGCTGCCCACCTGGGCACACTGCTGGCTCAAGGGTATCTGCAACTTCCCCTGCCAACCTGCTCTGGTGTCTCACAATTCTCACTGTGAAGAATCTCTTCCTAATATCCAGACTAAATCTCCCCTCTTCCAGCTTAAAACCAACCCCCCCCCCCCGCCCTTGTCCTGACACTAGAAGCCTGTGTAAAACAGCCCCTCCTGACATGTCTTGCAGGCTGCCTTTATATACTGGAAGGCAGAATAACCTCCCTTGTCCTGCTGGCCACACTGTTCCTGAGCCAGGCCAGGATGCCATTGGCTCTTTTGGCTACCTGGGCACACTGCTGGCTCATGTTCAAAAAGAGACACAGAAATTGTGTTGTTACTGTCCAGTACTGCTCATTGGCTAAAGAAGGAGGGTTCTGACACCATTGTTGTTTCAAACATTGTCTCCTGAATTGCAGCTCACTGATAACCTCCTGCACCTTTGGACACTGTCCATATCTCAGGAGAGTGAATTTCACCTGCTAAGCCCAGTCCCTCCTCATCATAGAATCATCATAGAATCATCATCATCATAGAATCAACCAGGTTGGAAGAGACCTCCAAGATCATCCAGTCCAACCTAGCACCCAGCCCTAACCAATCAACTAGACCATGGCACTAAGTGCCTCATCCAGACTTTTCTTGAAGACCCCCAGGGAGTCTTCCTGAAGGAAACAGCCCAAGCAGAGGGACCTGCCCATCCAGGACTGCAGTGAAGCTCTGCACACTCAGACTGTGCTAAATTTAACCCAATGCTTCATTTCTTTTTTTTTCCCAAACAGCTTGGAAGAGTTAAGGAAATGGGAAAAAAAAAGGTTTGTGTCTCCACTGTACACACATGGAAGTGCTGGGTCCTACCCCCAGCTGTGTTCTGTGTAATTACAACTGCTGCTTCTGCTTCGCTTCCTTTTGTTCTAATGTGGTGGTCTGTTCCCAGCCTGCCACGACCAGAAACAAAGCATCTCACTTGTTCCTTCTTGCACAGCTTTTCGCTGTCCTTCAGGAGGGGAAAGGCTTTAATCAGACACGGTAAATGCCTGGGGGCAAACTGCAAGGCAGACAAAGCAAACCTCTTCCCCTCCCACCCCCCAGAAAAAAACCTAAACCCCCAAATATCTCCAAACTGCTCCAGGTGTAGAACGTAACACATGATGAGAAACATGTTAAACTGTGTTCCTTTTTGAGCTGGAATTAAAGGGGTTGGATTAATGGTTAGATAAGTAGACACAGATTGATGACAGATAGGGAAACAGGTGAGTACCAACAGGACAGGAGATAAGGGGACAGGTGGGTTAATTAAATTGCCTTTTCAAATGCAAGAGATGTGTGTGAGGTAAGAAGGAATGGGAACATAGTGGCTGGCTTGGATTTTAGGACCTGTACGATGAGGCAGGTTATTCTGCCCCTGTACTTAACACTGGTCAGGCCACACCTTGAGTGCTGTGTCCAGTTCTGGACCCCTCAGTTAAGAAAGATGTTGAGGTGCTTGAATATGTCCAGAGAAGGGCAACAAAGCTGGTGAGGGGCCTGGAGCACAGCCCTGTGAGGAGAGGCTGAGGGAGGTGGGGGTGTGCAGCCTGCAGAAGAGGAGGCTCAGGGCAGAGCTCATTGCTGTCTGCAGCTACCTGAAGGGAGGCTGTAGCCAGGTGGGGTTGGTCTCTTCTGCCAGGCAAGCAGCAATAGAACAAGGGGACACAGTCTCAAGTTGTGGCAGGGGAAGTCTAGGCTGGCTGTTAGGAGGAAGTTATTTTCAGAGAGAGTGATTGGCATTGGAATGGGCTGCCCAGGGAGGTGGTGGAGTTGCCATCCCTGGAGGTGTTGAAGCAAAGCCTGGCTGAGGCACTTAGTGCCATGGTCTGGTTGATTGGCCAGGGCTGGGTGCTAGGTTGGCCTGGCTGAGCTTGGAGGTCTCTTCCAACCTGCTTGACTCTATGATTCTATGATTTTTGTTTTAACTCCATAGGATCACAAACCTGCTGTGCACGTGGTCACTGCCAGTTCTATGAGCTCTGAAAAGAATATGCTCAAAGAGAAGGGCAGAGAGCAACTAATACTGCCTTGCACAGACCAGAAACCTGACCTGGAACTGATCCCTCCCAGCACTGGCTCACTCAAGTGTCACCATCCAGCTTGCATTTTGCATCCAACTCCCTTTCAAGTCAATGTGGAAAAACAAGCCTTTGCAAAGATGTCACCTAAGCCAGACAATCAGGGAAGCCAAGTGGAATCACTCTTTCTGGTGGCTGTCTGCCTCTCATCCCTTTGACTGCAGAAGGAGCCCAGGAGACTAGCTCAGGACAGACATCTACATGGGTAAAGCCAGCAGCAAGTCCTCTCTTTCTTTCCTCTGTAAGAAAAACAAATAAATAATAGAATCAAAGAATCAGTCAGGGTTGGAAGGGACCACGAGGATCATCTAGTTTCCAAGCCTCCTGCCTTGGGCAGGGACACCCTATCCTAGATCAGGCTGGCCACAGCCTCATCAAGCCTGGCCTTAAACACCTCCAGCCATGGGGCCTCAACCACCTCCCTGGGCAACCCATTCCAGCCTCTCACCACTCTCATGCTGAATAGAGGGGGAAAATCACCTCCCTGGCCCTGTTGGCCACACTTCTGCTGCTGCAGCCCAGGCTCTGCTTGGCTTTCTGGGCTGCAAGTGCACACTGCTGGCTTCTATTGAGCTTCTCCTTCAGCAGCACCCCCAAGTCCCTCTCCTCAGGGCTGCCCTCCAGCCACTCACTGCCCAGTCTTGATTGGTGCTTGGCATTGCCTCGATCCAGAGGCAGGACCTTGTACTTGGTCTCATTGAACCTCATGAGGTTGGCTTGTGCCCACCTCTGCAGCCTGTCCAGGTCCCCCTGGCTGCATCCCTTCCCTCCAGCCTGGCTGCTGCACCACACAGCTTGGTGTCTTCAGCAAACTTGCTGAGGCTGCACTCAATGCCTCTGTCCATGGCACCCACAAAGCTATTGAACAAGACTGATCCCAGGACTGATCCCTGAGGCACTCTGCTTGTCACTGGCCTCCACTTGGACAGAATTCAGAAACAATTCTGGAGATGATTTCCCATCTTTAGGAAAAACCTCTTCCTGGAACACTCAATTTCAGTATCTGGCATTTCTGGCTGGTAGCAGGATGATGCTTGGGGAAGCTTTTAAGAGCATTAGGATTGTTTGTTTGTTGTTGTTTTTTTTCCTGGGAGAAACTACATGAAGAGATGACTATGGAAGCTCTGACTGGAAAAGCATGTCCAGACTGGTCTGTAGAGGAAAAATAGTATGGTGATAACAAGGCAATTCCTGCAATTTTGGGTTTCTATTACATTCATGGGGCTATGGGGAAAAAGTCCTGTTCAGCTTTTAAGCTGTCCTCTCTGTCTGCAGCCAGCAGTCTCAGACTCTCCATTATTTGTTCAGTAAAAGTCAGTAAAAGATGGAAACAGACAAAATATGGGATGAGAGTGCCATGGCTGGAGGGTGATTGCTGTGGTGTTGCTCTTGTACAGGATGATATAGTAACCTGCAGAAATGCTGCTGCATTCAGACAGCCCAGTCGTGCTTGCCAGGATCTTCCTAAGTGGAAAGAAAAAAAAATGGACAATGTGTTTTACTTCTTTCCCTGGGCTCCATTTTCCCTACTTTGGAGTGCAAGAAATCCTGGGTATCCTCTTCCATCTAGCAACACAGATCTTCAGCCAAGTAATACTCAGGCATCAACATTTAGAAGCTCATCAGGAATGAATCGGGTTACAGTCCAGCCAAACCCCTCTGTCTCTGTGTGTCTTGCCTTGGCCTGTTTCACAATTTGATTGATCAGCAGTGTCAAGGAACAGTCCATCAGCACTGAGGATTCCCAGGCTGGATAAATCACCACGTGCAGGCAGTGACAGCTGCCTGCCATCACCAGACCTGAGGGAGAGAGCTGCTTGAGGCATGTAAGGAGCAAAGCAACAGAGCCAGAGGTGGGGAGAGAAACAGGAAAGCTAATGTTGCTTTAACAAAGCCCAGGTCTATTAAATGATCATAATTCTAGTGCAGAGGACTTGGTAAGAGCCCATGGTTTTATCTGTGGTGGTAGAACAACTTCAGCCCTTGGAAATCTTGATGCCTTTCCTAGATTCATCGCTGGCTTAACTCTGGTAGTCCTTCAAACATGAGGATTAGGATATTCCTTTCCCACAGGGAATTGTAAGGCTCACTTACTCCAAGTTTGCAGTGCTGTGCTTTCAGGTTATCATATGGAAGATATCTTACATGGCAGGACATTTCCACAGGGATGAGTGTGTGTGTGTGTGTGGTGGTGGGGGGTAGGGGAAACAGGTACCTAAGAATCAGCACAAGTGCAAGATCCCAAAAGACAACCAGAGCTAAAAAACCAACCCCAGACCAACCTGACATTGCAAAGCACGTTGCAGATTACAGTTTTGTTTCCACCTCTACAAGCAACCTCTGGGTGACTTAACCTACAAAAGATAATAACGTGCAATTAACATGTAACAAGTGACAGGTCTTATTATTGCTGGAACCAAAAGCACCCCTAGGACAGCTTTCCCATTCTTGGCTCAGTCTGTCCTATGTGAATAGGTTGGGTTTGGTTTGGGCTTTTTTTTTTTTCTTATTATTTCTTTTTTTTTTTTTTCCCTTTCCCTTTATTTTGTTATTTTTTGACTCCCAGAATCAAGTTTTAAGAGCCCAGGGTGCAAGAAGGCACTATGGGATACAGCAAGGAATTATTTTAACTAGACCTCTTCCTGAAAGGCAGCTATTATGAAACTCAGAGAGATGTGTCTCTGATAAACAACACCCACCTTCCTCAGCCTGCAGCCTGTTTGAAGTGGCATGGGGCCAGAACTGAGCTTTGTCAACAGCTTTAATTTGGGTTCTTTTAATTCAGGGCTTGGTTTGCTTCAGAGACAGGCTGTAGTTCCCTCACTAGGAATCCAACTGACCTTCTCCAGTTTTCAAAGCAGGTAAGACACCCACAAGGTGAAGAGAACCACAGGACAGTATGAGGATGTGAAAAGAAAAGCAAAGGTGGGCAAGCATCCAACTGCATCCTTCAATGTCACAGAATTTCACAGAACCACAGAATTTCTTAGATTGGAAAAGACCTTCAAAATCATTGAGTCCAATCATGAATCATAGAATCAAGCAGGTTGGCAGAGAGCTCCAAGCTCATCCAGCCCAGCCTAGGACCCAGCCCTGCCCAGTCACCCAGACCATGGCACTAAGTGCCCCAGCCAGGCTTGGCTTCAACACCTCCAGGCACGGCCACTCCACCACCTCCCTGGGCAGCCCATTCCAATGCCAATCACTCTCTCTGACAACAACTTCCTCCTAACATCCAGCCTAGACCTCCCCCAGCACAACTTGAGACTGTGTCCCCTTGTTCTAATGCTGCTTGCCTGGCAGAAGAGCCCAACCCCACCTGGCTACAGCCTCCCTTCAGGTAATTGCAGACAGCAATGAGGTCACCCCTGAGCCTCCTCTTCTGCAGGCTGCACACCCCCAGCTCCCTCAGCCTCTCCTCATAGGATTTGTGCTCCAGGCTCCTCACCAGCTTTGTTGCCCTTCTCTGGATACCTTCCAGCACCTCAACATCTCTCTTGAATTGAGGGGCCCAGAAGTGGACACAGGACTCTCCCTGACAAGTCCTTGACTAAACCAAATCCCTCAGCACAACATCTCATCACTATGAATTATTATGGTTGGAAAGACCACCAGGATCACCCAGTCCAACCTTCATCCCAGCATCCTTCATCACTAGACCACGACATCCGCCCTCCTCTTAAACAACTCCAGGGATGGTCACATCAAAGTATGTTATTCCTTACTTATAAATCACATCCTTACAACAAAACCAGTCCACCACTAGAACAGGCTGCCCAGAGGGGCTGTGGAGTTTCCCTCTCTGGAGAGATTCAAAACCTGCCTGAATATTTTCCTGTGTGAGCTGGCATAGGTGATCCTATGGATGGAAGCTGCAGCACAGGAGGTTCCAGCTCAACACAAGGGGGAACTTCTTTCCTGTAAGGGTCCCAGAGCACTGGCACAGGCTCCCCAGAGCAGTTGTGTAGTCTCCTTCTCTGGAGACTTTCAAGGCCTGTCTGGATGTGTTCCTCTGTGACCTGAGCTAGGTTGTGTGGTCCTGCTCTGGCAGGGTTGTTGGACTCAGTGATCTCTTTGGGTCCATTCCAGCCCCTGACATCCTGTGAGCCTGTGATCCTGCTCTGGCATGGGGATTGGATGAGCTTTTGAGGTCCCTTCCAGCCCCTGACACTCAGTGATTCTGTGATCCTCTGAAAGCTTCAGCCCAGATGTTTGTACTTTCAGGGCAGATCAAGTAATGCATGCCTAATACACAACATTTCCTCACACTTTATATGAAAAAGTGTTAATGGATGTCATCAAAATGTGGTTTTGATCCAAGGACCAGTTCAACAGCCATGCCAAGCACTCGGTCAGGCTCAGTGCGTGAGCAATTAAGCTCTACCCTGTAGTCAATCCAGCCATAACCAGTGGCAGGGCCACTCAGAGAACACACAGGTCAGGATACAGTCAATGAGAACCTCTTCAGCTCCCCCTGAATTCAAGAAATAGTCCAAGTGATGGCTTGGCTTTGCAGTGTTGGTAGCTCCTCCCCAATCCTGTAGACCCAATGTGCCACCAGTTCGATGGTGCTGTCACTTTCCATCACACAGATGAACCAATTACAGTATCACAGAATCAATCAGGCTGGAAAAGACCTTCAAGATCATCGAGTCTAATCTATCACCCAACACCATCTAATCAGCTAAATCATGGCCCCAAGTGCCACATCCAGTCTCTTTTTAAACACTTTCAGGGACAGGGACTCCACCACCTCCTTGGGCAGCCCATGCCAATGGCCAATCACTTTCCACGAAGAACTTCTCAAAGGACAAAAAATGGCACAGAGAAGCCCTTCAAAGCACCCCCTGGTTTTAAGTGATGACATTTTCCTCTCTTCTCCTTCTAATTTCTACTAGGAGAAGCAGTGGATTCTGGAGGTGGCATCCAAAACACAAAGCATTCCCAATTAGTGGAAATAGTTGAACAGCTTAGCCTCTGTGGCTTGACTCAACCTTAAGAGTGAATCCAACCACAAAACTGATTTATGAGTTCAAAATTCTGGCTCTCAGTATTTTCTTTTTCTCCCCAGTCCTCAAAACTTTTGCTGTGTGGACAGAAGAGCTCAGCATCCATGCTGCTTGTCTATTCTCTTGATTATATAGTCTTTTTCCTCCCCTTTTTTCTTCTTCTTTTTTTTTTATGCTGAAATGTGGTTCAGGACATGAAAATAGTTTCAATAACTAAAGCAAGCTGCTGTTAGGCTGCCTGTGCTGCAAAAGCGCTACATTTTCATCCACAACTACTGTCATAATTCTTACAGCAACCATTATGATACTTCCAGATGTTGGTACATGCATTATGCTTTCCAAGTACAACTCGAATCCCACATGTCTCCCAAAACCACATGGAAGGGGAAAGTTAGATCTGGGGGTGGACAGTGTCTGCGGAATTTCCTTAGCTCTCTGCAATTGCATTCGCTCTCTGTCCCCTTCTCCTGCCATAGATTAGTTCAATGACTGCAAATAGGCATGAAGGATTTGCTGCAATGAAGGCAGCATGTCACAACAAGCCAGACTTTGGGACAGCCACAGTCTTTTGCATGCTAGCACCCAGGTTTCTTCCTTGGATTTGTGGTGCTTTCAGATTGCCATCCTACAAATCAAAACTCGATGTTCTAATTCTTTTTGCTGTCTACAGCTACCTGAAGGGAGGCTGGAGTCAGGTGGGGTTGGGCTCTTTTGCCAGGCAACCAGCAACAGAACAAGGGGACACAGTCTCGAGTTGTGCTGGGGGAGGTCTAGGCTGGATGTTAGGAGGAAGTTCTTGCCAGAGAGAGGGGGAGTTAGGAGGAAGTTGTTGGCAGAGAGAGTGATTGGCATTGGAATGGGCTGCCCAGGGAGGTGGTGGAGTCGCTGTCCCTGGAGGTGTTGAAGCCAAGCCTGGCTGAGGCACTTAGTGCCATGGTCTGGTTGACTGGCTAGGGCTGGGTGCTAGATTGGACTGGCTGATCTTGGAGGTCTCTTCCAACCTGCTTGATTCTATGATTCTATGACTTCTGATATCACATTAGCTTCCTCCTAGTCTCATTTTGTTGCCTTTGCTGGCTCAGGAGTGCCACCTCCATGACGTCCTCTAAACTGCCAGGCATCTTGGTCAGATTGAGGCAGTCTGATTTCTATTGATCTGTCCTAACAATTCTGCTGTTTCATCATATCACCTGCACTGTAACGCCCTGCATTCTGCCTGATGTGATCCCAGCCACTCAACAGCAACCTGAGCGACTGCCAAATGCTCCATCCAGTTGAATTTGCTAAGGAGAAATGAGGGAGGTTCTTCTGGAGACTGGTGCTCACCTGGCATTGCATTTAAAGTTACAAACACTCCACAAGATAAAGCATTACTTGGCACAGGAAGGCTCCCTGTGGTGACACTGGTTTTGTTGTATGCCATCTGGCACTGTCCTGACCTTGTTGAACAAGTCCTCTAGCACTTGCACCAATTGCCTTTATTATGCCATGTGCATCACAGAAAAATGACATATCAAGGTTTGCACAGAAGGGGCAGCCTTTGACTCTCCTTTGTATCAGAGCTCAGCATTGGTCCTCTGCCTGACAGCAAACTCTGCTTTTATTTGGCCACCTACGGAGCGGCAACATGTGAGAAGGTGAATCCTTTCCTGAGCCCTTCAGAGCATCAACATCAATTGTTAGGGTTAAGTACTCTCTTCCCTGAAAAATATTTTCCTCTTGACATTCAATATATGCCACAGAGCAAAAAGCAGCAGGTCTGAACAGGAGAGCGAGTGAAAGAGAGCTCCATTTGCTACCTTGCAGCGCTAGACACTGATCAGACAGGTAGATAAAGCCTCTCCTCTGAGTTCTACAATCAGATTGGAAGTGGAAGTGAATGCCACATGTTCAGTGTTGTTCTTTGTGGATGAGTTATCAATGGGGAAGCTCGTTTTATCTCACATTAGCTGGAGTGTAAATACAGAATAAAGAGAAACAAATGCAGCAGGAGGTGGTGAGAAAAGACTATCTCCTGAGTTGAGAAGCTTCTGAGCATGAGACCAGCTCAGCTGTGCCAGAGACATTCCTACCATAAAAGGATGCTGCTCCCCTCTGACTGAGCAGTGAAGTTTCTAAGCTTGAGTACGGTGTCCAGTTCTGGGCTCCTCAATTCAAGAGAGATGTTGAGGTGCTGGAATGTGTCCAGAGAAGGGCAACAAAGCTGGTGAGGGACCTGGAACACAAACCCTATGAGAAGAGGCTGAGCGAGCTGGGGGTGTGCAGGCTGCAGAAGAGGAGGCTCAGGGGTGACTTCATTGCTGTCTACAGCTACCTAAAGGGAGGCTGTAGCCAGGTGGGGGGTATGGCCTCTTCTGCCAGGCAAGCAGCAATAGAACAAGGGGACACAGTCTCAAGTTGTGCTGGGGGAGGTCTAGGCTGCATGTTAGGAGGAAGTTGTTGGCAGAGAGAGTGATTGGTATTGGAATGGGCTGCTCAGGGAGGTGGTGGAGGCACCATCCCTGGAGGTGTTGAAGCAAAGCCTGGATGAGGCACTTAGTGCCATGGTTTAGTTGACTGGCTAGGGCTGGGGATAGGTTGGCCTGGCTGATCTTGGAGGTCTCTTCCAACCTGGCTGAGGCCACCTCCAGCCTCTTGACACCTACCTTTCAGATATTTATAACCATTAATAAGATCTCCTCTCAGTCTTCTCTTCTAAACAGCCCCAGGTCTTTCAGCCTTTACTCATCTAGTCCCTTTGTCATCCTCATAGCCATCTATTGGACAGTCTCTAGTATTTCCCTGTTCTTCTTGAACAAGGAAATAAGTTATCTTGAATCATTTGACCTTCATAGAATTTTTCATAGAATCAACCAGGTTGGAAGAGACCTCCAAGATCATCCAGTCCAACCTATCACCCAGCCCTATCCAGTCAACCAGACCATGGCACTAAGTGCCTCATCCAGGCTTTTCTTGAAGACCCCCAGGGACGGTGCCTCCACCACCTCCCTGGGCAGCCCATTCCAATGGGAAATCACTCTCTCTGTGAAGAACTTCTTCCTAATATCCAGCCTATACCTACCCTGGCACAACTTGAGACTGTGTCCCCTTGTTCTATTGCTGGTTGCCTGGGAGAAGAGGCCAGCCAATGCAGAAACACAGCTCCAGGAAACACAGCTGTCCAGAAGAGGAGATATCCTACAGTTAGCACATGACACATTAACTAATCAGATGCTCAATAAACTGGAACCTGTAATGTCAAATCCATACCTGAAGCCTGGAAATCCCCACTACTGTGGATTAGCTGTTACTTGTTATATTGCTCCTCTGCATTTTGATGTTTGAGAGAAGAAATCAGAACTAGAGCAACTGTAGTCCATTCTAAAGAACTGTGTTTGCTTTTCATGAGCAAACCTCACTCAACAAAACCTTTGCTCCAAAGGCAGCTTTCACCCTCTGTCAGCTGGCTCTTCACATCCTGATTCAACAAAGCATTAGAGCTTGAATGATTATTTCTGCTGTAACTTGTGCTTTAAGCTGTTCTTTGCTGGATCTCTTTCCCAGAGTTTATGCAGGGAAAGAAGTAGCCTCAAGACACCAGGACAGCTCTCAGTAACACATCAAATGAGCTCTAGGTCTGAGATTCACTTTTGCATCTCGTGGTGATCAGGGTTGTTCCTTGCCTTGCAGAGAAGTGTGGGGCAGGCAAAAAGGAAGGAAGACTCATGAGTGTGCTAGTTTGAAGCTAGCTGGAATGTTTTGGTGAGAAGGATTAGATCACAGGCTGTGAAAGGGAAACAAGAGTGATGTCTACTTCACTCATAGGCTTGCTGAGAGGTACAAGAACAAGAATCCAAACATAGATAAGGGAGTCCTTTTGCTGGGAAGCTCAGAGCTGCATTGAGCTCTGTGGTAAAGGGTTGGACTTGATGATCTGGGAGGTCTCTTCCAATCCCAATAATACTGTGATACTGTGATACTGTGATTTATTTCTCTCTAGCCTCTCTGTCATCTCTCTGATTAATCCACTTTGCTTCCTAACCCCCTGGCTGAACCTCCATTCTTCCTTGAGACTGGGGTAAGGTTGAGAGGGGTGGCAGAAGGTGGAAGGGCAGTTGGGAGCCCCTTCTGGGGACTCAGGTTTCTGGGAGGGCTGTTGTGGTTCTGTATTACCTTTTACCTTGTATATTTCAGTGTATAACTGTATCTACCGTAAATATCTGCTTGTATATTGAGCTAAGCTGTAAATATAAGCTTCATTCAAATTTCCAGAGCCAGCTGAGTCTAGTCTGGGTGATTTCCAAAGTGTGTGGGGGTGGGGAACACCCAAACCATGACAATGAGCCATGGCAAGCCAGAGAATGGCAGAGTCTAAAATATATTACACATTTTTATCAGGACTGAGCACTTGACATGCCAGGCACAACAGCAAATATTGGACTCCAAAGGGGCCATTCCTATTTTAGAACTATTTTTGACATTCATGAGTCATAGAATAATCATAGAATGGCTTAGGTTGGAAGGAACCTTAGAGATCATCTACTCCAAGCTCCCTGCCATGGGCTAAGACTCCTCAAAACTGGGCTTAGCTGTTCAAAGCCTCATCCAACCTGGCCTTGCACACTTGCAGGGAGGAGGTATTCACAACCTCTCTGGGCAACCCACCCCAGAGTCTCATCACCCTCATATTGAAGAACTCCATCTCAGGATTGTGTGTAAATCTAGTCTCCCATGGCTTAAAACCATTCTCCCTTGTCCTATCCCTAGACACCTGCATGACAAGTCCCTCTCCAGCCTTCTGTAGGTTCCCCTCAGGTATTGTAAGGCAGATGATAGAATCGAATCATAGAATCAGTCAGGGTTGGAAGGGACCACAAGGATCATCTAGTTCCAACCCCCTTGCCATGCCCAGGGATACCCTACCCTACATCAGGCTGGCCAGAGACTCATCCAGCCTGGCCTCAAACACCTCCAGCCATGGGGCCTCAACCACCTCCCTGGGCAACCCATTCCAGCCTCTCACCACTCTCATGCTCAACAACTTCCTCCTCACATCCACTCTGAATCTCCCCACATCCAGCTTTGCTCCATTGCCCCTAGTCCTGTCATCAGATGGTGAAGTTCTTTTTCCTCTTAGGTTTTTGGATGAAGTAGAACCTAAACCAGAACAGTAGTTCAATTTTGTATGCCAAAAGCCATCACCAGTCTGATACAGGATCAAATCCCAGCCTAAGGTTGGAGGTTCTCTCCAGAGAACGGCCACTAGGAAACTTTCATTACCAGGATCTGGCAGGAATTACTGAGAGAAGATCAGGATAAAAGCACCAAGGTTTTGTCTGTGATCAGCAGAACTAAGCATGTATCTTTCCCCCCCCTGTTTTCATCCTTTCATCCCTAGGTTTCTATTTTCCCTATCAATTTCTTCTTTCTTCTCCTCCTACTGGCCAAACTCTCTTGTCACAGAGCAGCCACTCTGGTGTGTGCATAGAATCATAGAATCAGGCAGGTTGGAAGAGACCTCCAAGCTCAGCCAGGCCAACCTAGCACCCAGCCCCACCCAAGCAACCAGACCATGGCACTAAGTGCCTCAGCCAGGCTTGGCTTCAACACCTCCAGGGACAGCAACTCCACCACCTCCCTGGGCAGCTCATTCCAATGCCAATCACTCTCTCTGCCAACAACTTCCTCCTAATATGCAGCCTATAATTCCCCCAGCACAACTTGAGACTGTGTCCCCTTCTTCTGTTGCTGGTTGCCTGGCAGAAGAGACCAACCCCACCTGGCTACAGCCTCCCTTCAGGTAGTTGTAGAGAGCAATGAAGTCACCCCTGAGCCTCCTCTTCTCCAGCTGAGGAAGATCCCCCCCCCTCTTTGCATCTGTCAGATTCCTCTGACAAAGGGAAGTGGCAGAACAAAAGGATCTGCTCTTTTCTCAAAGATGCCTGCCCAACGTCTCATGCATGAGGAGAAATCTCCTCCGAGAGACAGAGTCAAATCCATCTCCTGTTGCGATTGTCAATTTTCTGGATGACTGCAAGTCTGTAACCTGTACCTGAACCTTTCTGCTTGCTCAGGCTGTGGGAATTGTTGTGGCGGAAGGCAAGACAAAACAGGTCCCTGCTGACTGCAGCAGAAAAGCTGACAGCCAAAGGTAATTCAGGAAAAGCCACAAGCTCACTCAGGCTCCGGAGCCTGCGGATATCAGGGTCGCATCCTGTGAAGTGCTGAGGACTTCCTACCGGTTCTCTCCAGCCAGGCAGCAAAGATGCTGAACAGAACACAAAGCCCCTGAGTGCCAGCTCGGGACTCTACTGCCTGCCTCCTTTCTGGCTAATCCTGTAACAGAGTTGTGTGTTCTGAGTTTTAAGGCACTTCAAGAAAGGTATTGAGAGGGAAATGCAAACACAGTTACAAGAACCGGGGCAGGCTGCAGAGGTGAGCATTCAACAAGGACATTCAACAAGGCCAAGTGTAAGGTCCTGCACCTGGATCGGTGCAATGCCAAGCACAGCTCCAGGCTGGGTGGGGAATGGCTGAGAGCAGCCCTGAGGAAAAGGACCTGGGAGTTTGTGGTGATGCAAAGCTCAACAGGAGCCTGCAGGGTGAGTGCAGCCCAGACACAACCCTGTGCTGGGCTGCAGCAAGAGCAGTGTGGGCAGCAGGGCAAGGGAGGGGATTCTGCCCCTTGGCTCTGCTCTCCTCAGACCCCACCTGCAGTCCTGGGTGCAGTTCTGGAGCCCCCAACACAAGCAGCACATGGAAGTGTTGGAGTGAGTCCAGAAGAGACCATGAAGACGCTCAGAGGGCTGCAGCAGCTCTGCTCTGAGGACAGGCTATGAGAGTTGGGGCTCTGCAGCCTGGAGAAGAGAAGGCTTTGAGGAGAACTTGGAGTGGCCTTCCAGTATCTGAAGAGGGCTACAGGAAGGCTGGGGAGGGACTATTGACAAGGGGGTTTAAACTGGCAGAGGAGAGATTTAAACCAGATGTTAGGAAGAAGTTGTTTGCAGTGAGGGTGGTGAGACACTGGCACAGGTTGCCCAGGGAGGCTGTGGCTGCTCCCTCCCTGGAGGTGTTCAAGGCCAGCTTGGATGAGGCCTTGAGCAACCTGTTCTAGTGGGAGGTGTCCCTGCCTATGGTGTGGGGTTGGGACTGGATGATCTTTGGAGTCTCTTCCAACCTAAACCATTCTATGATTCTAAGAAGAACGAAGGGTGAGAGAGAAATGCTTTGGAGGAGCAGACACAGTTACAAGGAGGAGGAAGGGAAAAAAACAAGTTTGCTCTTTAGCCTTTCATTATTTGCATATTAAAAGTGCCAGAAATCCTTCTATGAAGGTCCAAGTGCTGCTTGGGATGTGGCATTTTCCCCCTTTGTGCTGTTGTAACTTGTGCTCAGGAACTAATTGCAGCAAAGCATAAGACTGCTCCTCCTGGAAACGATGCGTTTGCACTTGTCAAGAGTGTCAGCTGTTAATTACTCATGGCCAAGATCTGCCTGGTTTTGCTTTGATGCTGGCTTTTATTCTGGCCCTGGATAAGTTGCCTACTTGTGCCCCAGGGTGACAGGGAAAGGAAGGCCTCCATATGTAGGCACAAGTGATGGCTGTGGCAGAGAACTCAAAGAAACATTTGGGAACAGTGAGGAATCATCACACAAAGATGCTCCTGCACTCCTGGAGTCCAGCAGCAAAGTGAATCGTGGCTGAATGGTTCTCATAAGCTCGTTGCATTTTGAGCACAGTCCCACCACTCTCCCAGTTCTCTCTTACAGGTAGGTGGCAGCTCGCTGGCCAGCTCTGCATGCTTCTTACCAGGAGACTGAGAATTCAGTTTCTCCATTTCAAATCCCTTTTCTTACCAGGAGAGTGAGAATTCAGTTTCTCCATTTCAAATCCCTTTTCTTACCAGGAGAGTGAGAATTCAGTTTCTCCATTTCAAATCCCTTTTCTTACCAGGAGACTGAGAATTCAGTTTCTCCATTTCAAATCCCTTTTCTTACCAGGAGAGTGAGAATTCAGTTTCTCCATTTCAAGTCCCTTTTCTTACCAGGAGAGTGAGAATTCAGTTTATCCATCTTGAAACCCTTTTCTTACCAGGAGAGTGAGAATTCACTTTCTCCACTTCGAATCCTAGGAGAGTGAGGCTTCCACAACTCTCCTAGGCAATCCGTTCCAGGCTCTCGCCAACCTCATGGCGAAGAACTTCTTCCTAGCATTCAGTCTGAATCTACCCATTTCCAGCTTTGTTCCATTCCCCCCAGTCCTATCACTACCTGACATCCTCAAAGGTCCCTCCCCAGCTTTCTTGTAGCCCCCCTAAGATATTGAAAGGCCCTAGTAAGGTCACGGGGGAGCCTTCTCCTCTCCAGACTGAACAGCTGCAGAAGAGACCAACCCCTACCTGGCTACAGCCTCCTTTCAGGGAGTTGTAGACAGTAATGAGCTATGCCCTGAGCCTCCTCTTCTGCAGGCTGCACACCCCCAGCTCCCTCAGGCTCTCCTCACAGGGCTGTGCTCCAGGCCCCTCACCAGCTTTGTTGCCCTTCTCTGGACACTTTCCAGCACCTCAACATCTTTCTTGAATTGAGGAGCCCAGAACTGGACACAGCACTCAAGGTGTGGCCTGACCAGTGCTGAGTACAGGGGCAGAATAACCTCCCCTGTCCTGCTGGCCACACTGTTCCTGATGCAGTCCAGGATGCCATTGGCTCTGCTGCCCACCTGGGCACACTGCTGCCTCATCTTCAGCTACTCTCTACCAACACCCCCAGGTCCCTCTCATCCTGGCTGCTCTCAGCCACTCTGTCCCCAGCCTGTAGTGCTGCTTGGGGTTGTTGTGGCCAAAGTGTAGGACCCTGCACTTGGCCTTGTTCAATCTCACCCCATTGGCCTCTGTCCACCCACCCAGCCTGTCCAGGTCACTCTGCAGGGCTCTCCTACCCTCCAACAGCTCCACACCTGCTCCTAGCTTGGTGTCACCTGCAAACTTACTGATGCTGGACTCAATTCCCTCATCCAGATCATCAATAAAGACATTGAACAGGACTGGGCCCAGCACTGATCCTTGGGGAACACCACCAGTGCCAGCTGCCAACTGGATGTGGCACCATTCACCACCAATCGATTGCCACACCACCACTGCCGCTTTGACAACTATCTCCAAACCTCTATATCTTTTAGAAGCCAAAATTGGAGCTGATTAGCAATTGAGCAGAAGAAAATAAGCTTCTCTACAGACCAAAACAGTAAACCCTTTAAGAAGTTAGAATACATTTATTAGAGGGGAAAAAAACCCATCCCATAGTGTTATGGATGTTTGAGAGGTCAGGCGAAAATGCCTGGGAGACTCATTTCATTTGATCCATGGAGGTCAGTGTTTATGTTGGGTTTTTTTGCTATTCATGTGTGAAATGTTCAATGAATGAAGGGTTTTATCTGCCACTTTACAGCAGTATCCTGCCTGATTTTCTCTCTGAGGTGGGAAAATGCAGATTGCAAAGGTCTGCCTCTACGGGCAAGAAAATAGCATCGAAATGGATTGATAGAACTTTGGCTCTGTGGCCAGGTTTCCTCTTGGGAGTTGCTGATCATTTTCATGGGGGAAAACAAAGGAAAAAGAGAAGTGAGCCAGCAAGAAAGGAAGCATGCCAGGGACATGTTTTGCTAGCTGAGGAGGTACATGAGGATGACGCTTTCCCTGTTTCAAAACACTTTCTGTGATGGCCAAAGCTTGCCACTACTTGGACCAAGTGATGTACATGATACCAGCTCTGGGTTTACTGAGCTGGCATCTATTGCCTGCCCTCCTTGTTTACCCTAGTGATGGCACTGTTTGGGAAGCAGGAATGGCAAAGGTCACAACAATGCGTTGCAAGATGATGACATTTGTGGAAGGAAGAACAGCAAATGAAATAAAAATGAAGCTTGGATTGTATTTTTTCACAAAGGCATCCCCCTGCTCATTGCAGACTAAGGCAAAACAACTTAAGACCCTATCTCCAAATGCCACTCAGTGGCCACTCAGTGATCACTGTGCAACACTCTAGCAGCTTTCAATTGGGATTGCCTCGACTTGCACCTGGGTCGAGGCAATGCCAAGCACAAATCCAGGCTGGGCAGTGAGTGGGTGGAGAGCAGCCCTCAGGAGAGGGTCTTGGGGGTGATGCTGGACAACAAGCTCAACATGAGCCAGCAGTGTGCACTTGCAGCCCAGAAAGCCAAGCAGAGCCTGGGCTGCAGCAGCAGAAGTGTTGCCAGCAGGGCCAGGGAGGTGATTCTCTTCCTCTACTCCACTCTGCTGAGACCCCACCTGGAGTACTGCATCCAGTTCTGGAGCCCCTGTTATGAGAAGGATGTGGAGATGCTGGAGTGTGTCCAGAGCAGGGCCAGGAGGATGCTCAGAGGGCTGCAACAGCTCTGCTGTGAGCACAGACTGAAAGAGTTGGGGCTATTGAGTGTGGAGAAGAGGAGGCTCCCAGGTGACCTTCTTGTGGCCTTCCAGGATCTGAAGGAGGCCTCCAAAAAATCTGTGGAGAGACTTTTTAGGCTCTCAGAGAGTGACAGGACTAAGGGGAATGGAGTGAATCTGGATGTGGGGAGATTCAGAGTGGATGTGAGGAGGAAGTTGTTGAGCATGAGAGTGGTGAGAGGCTGGAATGGGTTGCCCAGGGAGGTGGTTGAGGCCCCATGGCTGGAGGTGTTTCAGTCCAGGCTGGCTGAGGCTGTGTGCAGCCTGCTCTAGGGTAGGGTGTCCCTGGCCATGGCAGGGGGGGATTGGAACTGGCTGCTCCTTTTGGTCCCTTCCAACCCTGTCTGATTCTAGGATTCTGTGCTTACTCCTCCTGGGTAGATAGGAGGGCCAAGACTGGGTGCTTTGGGAAGCCTTTCTTTGGGATGTGGCTTTCTCTGCTGTTCAGAGCCCCAGGGAACGATGTCTTGCTGAAGCACTTCAGAACATGTTCACTGCTCCTCAAAGAGAGCAGAAGGGAGATTTAGGCAAACAGTGACCTGATGGAACAGACAGAAACCTATTAACTTTCTGAGTATACTCTGCTGGTTTTCTGCTGAGGATTGTTCTGCCTAAGCATGAAGAAGTTGCAGAGACGGCAGTTAGGGTGCATTATAAATGGGGACATGGAAAAATCTCTGGTGAGAGATTTTTTTCCCTCTAGCATAGCTGTTCTGGGAAAATGATGTAGGTTTGTAGATGTGGCCTTAGGTTTCAATCATAACAGAACTTACAAGCTCCAGAATACGCCAGAATTGGGACCAAAGTGAAAGAAAGTGGCAATAAAGGAGCTCTGTCAGAAGTGAACATCAGAGTTTTCTGTTATTATTTGGTCTGATCCTTTTTATATGAGGATATTCTTTATAAGATTCTGGAAAAGGTTGGGTTAGTTTTAATTTAGAAAGCAGAGTTAAAAAAAACACAACATGTTGAGTATTTGGGTTCCTCCTTTAAAACACTTCAGATCTCAGCTTTTACGTTGTTAAACCAGAGGAAAAATAATTATGACATAAAGCAATTTTGAACCTTTTAATTAATCAAATAATAAAAAAAATAGGGAGAAAAAAAAGGGGGAGAGGGGAAGAAAAGGGAGGAAAAAGAGGGAGAGGAAAAAAGGAGGGAGAGGAAAAAAGAGGGAGAAAAGAAAGAGGGAGAAAAAAAAGAGGGAGAAAAAAAAGAGGGAGAAAAAAGAGGGAGAGAAAAAGAGGGAGGGGAAAAAGAGGGAGGAAAAGCAAGGGAGGAAAAAAAGAATGATAAAAAAAGAGGGAGATAAAAAGAGGGAGTGAAAGAAAGAGGGAGAAAAGAAAGAGGGAGGAAAAAAGAGGGAGAAAAAAGAGGGGGAGAAAAAGAGGGAGGGATAAAAGGGGGAGATAAAAGGGAGAGAAAATGAAGGAGGGATAAAAGGGGGAGAAAAAAGAGGGAGAGAAGAAGAGGGAGGGATAAAAGGGGGAGATAAAAGGGAGAGAAAATGAAGGAGGGATAAAAGGGGGAGAAAAAAGAGGGAGAGAAAAAGAGGGAGGGATAAAAGAGGGAGAAAAAAAGAGAAAAAAGAGGGAGGGGAATAAAAGAGGGATAAAAAAGAGAGGGAGTGAAAAAAAGAGGGAGGAAAAAAGAGGGAGAAAAAAGATGGAGGGAAAGAAAGAGGAAGGAAAAAAAGAGGGAGAGCAAAGAAAAGAAGTGAAAAAGAGAGGGAGAAAAAAGAGGGAGGGAAAAAAGAGGGAGAAAAAAAAGAGGGAGAGCAAAGAAAATAAATTTTAAAAAGAGGGGGAAAAAAGTGGGAGAAAAAAGAGGGAGGAAAGAAAGAGAGACAAAAAAGACAGAGAAAAAAAAGAAAAAATGAGGGAGAGGGAAAAAAAGAGGGAGAAAAAAAAGAGGGAGGAAAGAAAAGAAGGAGAAATATAAAGGCAAAGTATCAAGAAAACTTGCAACAGGTTTTCTCTAAGCATGGGTGGAGTGGAAAAAGTGAGCCAAGATAATTACCCACACTTAGTCATAAGGAGCAGGAAACACAGTAAAAGAAAAAAACCTCTAATTGGAGCTGGTTTTCATATATATATACACTAAGGTGTTAATTTCCATCACATCATACAATGCAAGAACATACAACTTGAAGCCCAGGACCCTTTGCCTGCGTGTGAAGTGATTAAAAAAGAAGAGAGTGTACATGCAGATGTTGGTGTGGATATGCACTCACTCACATCCACATCCAGCTACTGCTGCAAGGCTTCCTGCTCATGGAAAGTTTTGTTGCTTTGCCTTCAGCCATCAGCTGCACAGGAGCACAAGAGAAGATGAAACACAGACCTGCAAAGCCATCAGGCTGGAAGCCTGTTGCAGAAGCTGACAGAAAAGGAGCATAGAATCATTGAATGGTATAGGTTGGAAGGGACATCAAAGCTCATCAAGTTCAAATCTCCTGCCATAGGCAGGGACACCTCCCACTAGGACAGGTTGCTCAAGGTCTCATCCAGCCTGGCCTTGAACACCTCCAGGGAGGGAGCAGCCACAACCTCCCTGGGCAACCTGTGCCAGTGTCTCACCACCCTCACCGCAAAGAACTTCCTAACATCCAGTTTCAATTTCCCCTCTGCCAGTTTAAACCCATTCCACCTTATCTTGTCATTACAAGCCCTTGTCAATAGAACCTCCCCAGCCATCCTGTAGCCCCCTCCAGATATTGGAAGGCCACTCCAAGGTCTCCTCAAAGCCTTCTCTTCTCCAGGCTGCACAGCCCCAAATCTCTCAGTCTGCCCTCATAGCAAAGCTGCTGCAGACCTCTCAGCATCTTCGTGGTCTCTTCTGGACCCACTCCAACAGTTCCATGTCCTTCTTGTGTTGAGGGCTCCAGAACTGCACACAGGACTGCAGGTGGGGTCTCAGGACCAGGGGCAGAATCCCCTCCCTTGCCCTGCTGCCCACACTGCTCTTGCTGCAGCCCAGCACAGGGCTGCTGTCTGGGCTGCACTCACCCTGCAGGCTCCTGTTGAGCTTTTCATCACCCCAAACCCCCAGGTCCTTTTCCTTAGGGCTGCTCTCAGCTATTTGTCTCTGTCTTATTGTAGAGCAGATCCAAGGAGGTGTCAGATAACCACAGCCCCTCCAAGTAATTAAGGATGACCACAACAAATCTTAATTCTTTCAGGGAGAAATGGCAGATCCATCTTTCTGCACAAGGCTTCCTTTCTCCCAAAGAGCATGGGAACAAAAGCTGGCCAACCCACTCTGTCTGACGTCTGAGTATGCTCTGAAACAATTTCATTTCAAGGGACCAACCAACCCATCCAGCTGATTTTCCTGCAGCTGGAAATGGTCTGCATGACAGAAGTGTGAGGGTTTGAGGCTTCCCAACAGGCCAAATCTATCTGCTGGTTTAAGGTGATGCAGCTTACTCAGGCAGACCTAGGGATCATCAGGAACCCTGCCTTTGCTAACTCTGGGTGTTGCCCTTGTTCATCTTTATGTCATGCCATGTCAGGGCTTTTGGAATGACATGTACTGATGGGTTTGTTGTTCTTAAGGGTGGTGGTGTTACAGGCACAAGTTCTGCTGGAGCAACCTCCCGTCAGAGCCACACAAGATGTCAAGTGGAAAGTCACCTAAGGATTAGCATGGAAAAAAATCAGAAGCAAGCAAACAAAAAACCTCATATGTTTGTATTTGCAGTGAGAGTGCCTCTCTCCTCCCACTTCTGCTGTCATTGTTGCAGGCTGGCATTCGACAGCACCAACTTATTAACCTCCAAGGAGAGAGGATGTTCATTTGGGTGGCAACACGGAAAGATGCTGGCAAAACTAGGATGGATTAAGAAATAGATTTGAGTAGGCAACATAATGTCAGAGACAATTCATAAACTGTTCCATGAGTTCATGTCTCTTACCTTCTCCTCTTCTATGTTCCATCTAAATATAGCAAGTGCCTATCCACGGCCCTGGGAAGTGCAGCACAGATACCTGTCAGTAATACCAGAAGCCTAGCTGCCTCCAGAATGGCTTAGAAACACCCACTGACTCACAGGGCTCCCAGATGCCAATCAACCTAGGCAATTAGGTATCCTAATTTCCCTCCTACCTGCTTTAGTGAGCTAATGAATACAGAGAGGTGGTTCCCACTGGAACTGGCTCATGGAAGCGACACAAAGAGATCATTGAGTCCAATCCCCCCTGCCACAGCAGGACCATCACATCTGGCTCAGGTCACACAGGAACACATCCAGATAAGCCTCGAAAGGCTCCAGAAAAGGAGACTCCACAACATCCCTGGGGAGCCTGTTTCAGTGCTCTGGGACCCTTACAGGGGTTGTTGTGGCCAAAGTGTAGAACCCTGCACTTGGCCTTGTTCAGTCTCACCCCACTGGCCTCTGCCCACCCATCCAGCCTGGCCAGGTCCCTCTGCAGGGCTCTCCTACCCTCCAACAGCTCCACACCTGCTCCTAGCTTGGTGTCATCTGCAAACTTACTGATGCTGGACTCAATCCCCTGGTCCAGCTCAGGAATAAAGATATTGAACTAGACCTGGCCCAGCACATCAAAGAACCAGATCCATCAAAAGATCCAGTCCTGGACACTGCAGATCCAAGATATCTTCATTCCACAACTCAAAGTAACAGAGCCTTTAGCTAACAGTAAACATAGGCACATCTTTTTGTTCATCTCACTGCACTTTTTGTGCCTGCCATCACCACAACAACCAAATCACCACCACCATGATTGATTTTATTTAGGTTTTGGGTTTGTTCATGAGTCAAATACTGCAACCAGAAGTGTCAGAGCACTTTATTGTGGCCCTTTGTCCTGCCACCTCTATCCCATGGGCCATTTGAGCTTTGTGCTGCCATTTCCTCTTGCTGCTTCCCTGTTCCTCCCAGGATTTCTGGCAGCCTGGCTGGGGCAGGATGCATGTCTGTCGTTCATCCTCCTTAGGAATCAGCTACACCACTGTGGAATTTTTATTGGCCATTAATACTTTATTGGCCAGATTAATATGATTTAAGGTGTTGCACCTAGTAAATACTGGCTTATTTGCTTTAGCAATACCTGTGGAAAAGGGCAACCTGGGGAGCCAGTCAATGCTGGGATCAGTGGAAGCAGGGGATCTGAGTGACTAGAGGGGGGCCTGGATGAAGAAGGATCAGAGGTTGGTCTTGGAGGGAGGTCCATGTAGTGAAGAGACTCTTCATTGGTGCGTGCTGCTACCATGTTCCACTTCACTGGCTGTCAAAGCTTTCGACAGCCTCTCCTGCTGACTTGTGACCAGGGGATCCCTTTCAACACAGGCAAAGTCTGCTGAGGGCAAGCAAGAAAGAAAGACTCTTAAAAGGAAATAAATGGTAGTTGCTTTTCAGGTCTCAGTTTTACTGCCTGTGGATTTGCCGCTGGAGTCCTACCTTCACTGTAAATGTCAAAGCTGATGTGGCTTGTTCCAGGATGCCAGATGCAGCTCATACTTGCATCAGTTACTGTCAGGATAACTGGAAGGGGAGATGGCATGTTCCTTAAATGTCTATTATGGTTTGCAAAGGCTTGCAGAGCCCTGGCCCACAGAGAAAGAAGTAAATAAGGGCAGGGTGTTGCTGCTTATAGCAGGGGAGTTGGAACCAGATGATCCTGGGCAGAGGCCAATGGGATGAGATTGAACAAGGCCAAGTGCAGGGTTTGACACTACGGTCACAACAACCCCAAGCAGCACTACAGGCTGGGGACAGAGTGGCTGAGAGCAGCCAGGAAGAAAGGGAGCTGAGGGTGCTCGTAGAGAGTAGGCTGAAGGTGAGCCAGCAGTGTGCCCAGGTGGCATCCTGGCCTGCATCAGGAGCAGTGTGGCCAGCAGGACAAGGGAGGTTATTCTGCCCCTGTACTCAGCACTGCTCAGGCCACACCTTGAGTGCTGTGTCCAGTTCTGGGCTCCTCAATTCAAGAGAGATGTTGAGGTGCTGGAACATGTCCAGAGAAGGGCAACAAAGCTGGTGAGGGGCCTGGAGCAGAGCCCTGTGAGAAGAGGCTGAGGGAGCTGGGGGTGTGCAGCCTGGAGGAGGCTCAGGGATGACCTCATTTCTTTCTACAACTACCTGAAGGGAGGCTGTAGCCAGGTGGGGTTGGTCTCTTCTCCCAGGCAAGCAGCAGTAGAAAAAGGGGACATAGTCTCAAGTTGTTCTGGAGGAGGTCTAAGTTGGATGTTGTTAGGAAGTTGTTGGCAGAGAGAGTGATTGGCATTGGAATGGGCTGCCCAGGGAGGTGGTGGAGTCAATGTCCCTGCAGGTGTTCAAGCAAAGCCTGGATGAGGCACTCAGTGCCATGGTCCAGTTGATTGGCTAGTGCTGGGTGCTAGGTTGGACTGGCTGAGCTTGGAGGTATCTTCCAACCTGCTTGATTCTATGATTCTATCCTTGTGGTCCTTTCCAACCCTGACTGATCCTAGGATTCTTTGAAAGATCAATTTACTTCAGGAAAGTGAACTAAGAAAAAGTAAACAGGACAATATGCTAAGACCCATCTGTTTCCCTTTCCCTGCCAAATGTTTGCTCACAACAACTAGGGAAAAGTGACCAACAGGGACTGGGGAGGTTCATCTCAGACAAAACTGGCATGCTCAGCTGCAAACTTATCTGCAATGGCAGCCCTCCTGTCCTGTGTCTCCTGGGACTGCTTGCTGTCACCAACACAGTTCTGAGCCATGGAGGCTGAAGGGAGGCTCTTGTGTTCTGCACTTGATACTGCACAAAGACATTTTGCTTCTTACTTCCTGAGCAATATGCTGGGGGGGAGGGGGAAAAGAAATAAAAGGAGATAAAAAGAAAATATGGCACCAACCCCCTGGCTGTTAAAATACAACAACACAAAAGCAAGAGGGTACAGAAGTGATCATAGGATCATAGAATCATAGAACCAACCAGGTTGGAAGAGATCTCCAAGCTCAACCAGTCCAACCTAGCACCCAGCACTATCCAGTCACCCAGACCATGGCACTAAGTGCCTCAGCCAGGCTTTGCTTCAACACCTCCAGGCACAGCGACTCCACCACCTCCCTGGGCAGCCCATTCCAATGCCAATCACTCTCTCTGACAACAACTTCCTCCTAACATCCAGCCTAGACCTCCCCTGGCACAACTTGAGACTGTGTCCCCTTGTTCTGCTGCTGCTTGCCTGGCAGAAGAGCCCAACCCCACCTGATATTGCTATGTTTGCAAGCTCACCTTCTTTAATGGAGAAAGGCCACAAAGAAGAGAGTCAGACTTGCTGCAATTCAGCTGAGTTGGGCAACTGTTCTTCAGAGAAATCTTCCTGTTACTCCTTGAGCAGGTTTTCTGGACACTCCACTACTGAAGTGCTCCAACAGGTCAAGGAATCCTGAGCATGGGGACTTTGCAATGCCTGTTTCTTCATTTGCTGCCAACATCTCACAGGATCACAGGATGACTTAGATTTACACCTCAGAGCCAAAGTCATGCTGATGTGTGGAGTTTTTATACTGAATGTCAGGGGTTGGAAAGGACCCAAAGAGATCATCCAGTCCAATCTCCCTGCCAGAGCAGGACCATACAATCCAGCTCAGGTCACAGAGGAACACATCCAGATAGGCTTTAAAAGTCTTCAGAGAAGGAGACTCCACAACCTCTCTGGGCAGCCTGTGCCAGTGCTCTGGGACCCTTACAGGAAAGAAGCTCTCCCTTGTGTTGAGCTGGAACCTCCTGTGCTGCAGCTTACATCCATTGCTCCTTGTCCTATCCTAAGGAACAAGTTTGTCTGATACAAGGCAGGAAGAGGTGGGGACAGGAGACAATCCCTTTTCCCTTTTTCTTCCTTAGCAATCAGTTTAAAAGATCACTCAGGTGTGCTACAAAAAGATGTTTTCAACAAAGAACCTCAGAGGCTGATGAGGTGAAAACATCCTTCCCAAAGCCAGAGAACCTTTAGAGACAGCTCAGGCAGAAAACTGCACCAGTACCCTAAAGTGTGAAACATATGAAGCCCAGAGAAGGGAGGCTGTAAAGAAGAAAGAAATCCTTTGCTAAGCAGAAAAGGATGGTGGTTTCCTTTGCACAGTTTGTATGGCTGCAGAGCTGTGTGGTAATTTGTCTGGCACTCTGGGGAGCAGCAGTAAATACTACATGTGGGCACCTTTGGGTCCCTGCATCATCTGAAAAGGACAAACTGTGAAAAGGTAATTGTGTGGGGATGGAATGATCAGAGCTGCCTGAGGCACACAGCCTGTGCTCTACTAAGAGGAGATATGAGAGTTTTAGACAGCAGCATCAGAACCACAGAATCAATGTTTTGGTTGGAAAAGACCTCTAAGATGATTGAGTCCAACCCTTGACTTAACACCACTGTGGCCATTAAACCACGTCCTGAAGCGCCGTGGCTACGAATATTGGAACGCCTCCAGGGATGGTGACTCCATCACCTCCCTGGGCAGCCTGTCCCAACGCCTGACCATTTTTGCAGGGAGGAAATTTTTCCTAACGTTCAACCTAAACCTCCCCTGGGACAACTTGAGGTCATTTCCTCCTCACATGCAAGAGACTCCTGTAAAATCCTCAGACGTGCCATAGGCTACAACACGAAGCCATTAAAAAGAGAACTGTCACAGCAGAGAGACATCTCCCTGAGTAGCCAAGCACAACTTTGGGCAACTCCTTCTGTCACAACCAAGAAGTGAACGCAAAGTTGCTGGAAGTGAATGCAAAGTTGCTGTGATGTAGAAGAGAAAAGGGCCAGCATTGTGCAAGGATGATAAAATATTGCCATCTGTTGGCATCCTGTGCATGAAGACACACACACACACACAATATTTGTTTGGCTTGTGTGCAGTGAGAGATGCACTTCAGAAGAGCAAAGAAAATTACTTCAAAAGACAACTCTCCTTTTTGTTTGTTTGTTTGTTTGTTTGTTTTAGGGGAGCTTGTAACCTTTGGGTATTGAGGGGTTCCATCTCCTTCCACTTCTGCCCAATGATGGTTATCACAGAATCATAGAATGGTTTAGGTTAGAAGGGAGCTCAAAGCTCATCCAGTTCCAACCCTCTGCCATAGGCAGGGACACCTCTCACTAGAACAGGTTGCTCAAGGCCTCACCCAACCTGGCCTTGAATATCTCCAGGGAGGGAGCAGCCACAACCTCCCTGGGCAACCTGTGCCAGTGTCTCACCACCCTCACTGCAAAGAACCCTTTCCTAACATCCAGTTTTAATCTCCCCTCTGCCACTTTAAACCCATTCCTCCTTGTCCTGTCATTACCAGACCTTGTCACAGTCCCTCCCCAGCCTTCCTGTAGCCCCCTTCAGATACTGGAAAGCCACTCCAAGGTCTCCTCAAAGCCTTCTCTTCTCCAGGCTGCAGAGCCCCAACTCTCATAGCCTGTCCTCAGAGCAGAGCTGCTGCAGCCCTCTGAGCATCTTGGTGGCCTCCTCTGGGCTGGCTCCAACACTTCCATGTCCTGCTTGTGCTGGGGGCTCCAGACCTGCACACAGGACTGCAGGTGGGGTCTGAGGAGAGCAGAGCCAAGGGGCAGAATCCCCTCCCTTGCCCTGTTCCCCACACTACTCTTGCTGCAGCCCAGCACAGGGTTGCTGTCTGGGCTGCACTCACCCTGCAGGCTCCTGTTGAGCTTTGCATCACCCCAGACCTCCAGGGCCTTTTCCTCAGGGCTGCCCTCAGCCATTCCCCACCCAGTCTGGAGTTGTGCTTGGGATTGCACCAAATCATAGAATAACAGGGGTTGGAAGTGATCTCTAAAGATTATTGAGCTCAAACCTGCTGCCAAATCAGGATCACCAAGGACAGGTCACACAGGAACACATCCAGACAGGTCTTGAAAGTTTCTAGAGGAGGAGACTCCACAACCTCTCTGGGCAGCCTGCTGCAAGGCTCTGAAATCCTTACAGTAAAGAAATTTTCCTCACTTTGAGGTGGAGCTTCCTGTGCTCCAGTTTGTATCCACTGCCTCTCATCCTATCTCAGGACCTGCCAGCAAACAGAATCACAGAACCACAGAATGTCAGGGGCTGGAAGTGACCTGCAAAGCTCATCCAGTCCAACCCCCCTGCCAGAGCAGGGGCACCTAAACCAGAACACACAGGAACACATCCAGGTGGGTTCTGAATATCTCCAGAGAGGGAGACTCCACACACCCCCTGGGCAGCCTCTTCCAGTGCTCTGTCACCCTCACAGGGAAAAAGTCCTCCTCATGCTTAAAGCAAACTTCCTGTGCCTCAGCTTCCACCCACTGCCCCTTGTCCCCTGCAGAGCCTGGCTGCATCCTCCTGGCACTCACCTTTACATATTGACAACCATTGAGGAGGTCACCTCTCAGTCTCCTCCCAGCAGCACAGCCCCAGCTCCCTCAGGCTCTCCTCATAACAGAGATGTTCCATTCCCTTCATCATCTTTGTGGCTCTGTGCTGGACTCTCTCCTGTAGTTCTATGTCCATTTTGAACTGAGGAAGGCCCAGAACTGCACACAGTACTCCAGATGTGGCCTCAGCAGGACAGAGTAGAGGGGCAGGAGAACCTCTCTCAACCTGCTAGCCACAGCCCTTCTAATACACCTCACCTGCTCCTGCACAGACTCCTCTCTCCATAGGGCCACAAGTCCTGGCAGGAAGCTGCTCCAGCACAGGGTTACATCAGTATGTAGCCAAATAGGTTTGGTCAAGGCTGGAATCTGGATTTCCAGGATTCAGGCTCTACAGCCTGGCAGTTGTTTACCCAGAAAACAGCCTCTCAAAGAGAACCACTTGTATGTTATCATTAAAGACAAAATTAGACTGCTGTGACCAGCTGAAGCACTGAGAGGACTCTCAGGAGGGTAGAACATTATGGCCTCAAGTGAAATGGAAGCACAAAGGAGCTTCTCCCCCTGCCCCTTGGAGGCAGAGCAGGAGGTAGTTGGCTTTCCTGAGAAGGGGGAGCAATTTGGAGTGCCAGCTCAGCCACCCATGCAGAGAGGCAGGTCTCAGGCAAGACAATAAAGGTGCCTGCTGTTTCTGCCAGTTTGAGATAGAGAAAACCCTTTGAGTCAGACATTCCACATGCCCTCAGTGCCTGGCCTGCCAGGAAAGCACATTTCATGTGACACTGGGGATTTCCAGTGTTGCTAAGGGGCCCCTTGCTGGAGCTTGCAGATGGATACCCTGAGACACCCACATTACAGCTCTCCATATATTGACAGCACAAGCCCTGCAGCAGGCTCACAAACCTCCAGGCATGCTTGCTGACCCAGATGGCTCTTCATCCTATTCAAGTCCTGAACCTGCTCTTAAAGACAGGCAGCTTGGAAGTTAAAGATGGGAGAACTAACCTGCAAAACATGACACAGGGCTTCCCACATCACCCCACAGCAAAAGCACCACCAATGCCTTTGTGCCATTTTGGAAGCCTTTAGCCTGAATCAGTTTGCTTCTGAAGCTCATTTCCATGTCTATCCCAAGCACAAATCTGGTCTCAGCCTCTTCCATCTTTAGCCAAAGGCTCCAACAGGTGATTGGAGACAGAACAAGGCTGGAATGACCTCAAGATAAGACTGGGCAGGTTTCACCATCCAAGGTAAAATTCAGACACCTGGAGCACTGTGAACAGCATGAGAGGAAAAGACCATGCCCATTCCCTGCCTCCCTGTGGTGCTTAAGGTGAGCTCAGATCTTGGAAGCATGCTTGAAGGATATCCAGCAATCCTTCCAATGGTGCTTAAATAAACCTTAGGAGGAGCAACTGAGGGAGCTGGGGATGGTTAGTGTGAAAAAGAGGAGGCTGAGGGGAGACCTCACTGCTGTCTACAGCTACCTGAGGGGACGTTGTGGAGAGGCTGCTGCTAGGCTTTTCTCACAGGGAACTGGAGACAGAACAAAGGGGAATGGCTTCAAGCTGAAGCTGGAGAGGTTTAGATTGGGCATTAGGAAGAAGTTTTTCCCAGAGAGAGTGGTCAGGGACTGGAATGAGCTGCCCAGGGAGGTGGTGGAGTCACCCGACCCTGGATATGTTTAAGAGTGATTTGAATGTGGTGCTTAGGGCTAAGGTCAGTCTTGTAGAGTAGGGTTCTAGGTTGGATTTGGTGATCCTGAGGGGCTTTGCCAACCTGGATGTTTCTGTGATTCTGTTGTTAACTATCACATGCATCCACTCCTCCAGTACCAGCATGAATGCTTCCTGCCTGACTTCCACAGCATCACCTTGCAAAAGAAAATCAACTTTGAACTAAAAGGTTCTTGTTTGAACAGGAAGGACAAAGGGTGGGCAAGCAGAATACCATTATCTTCCTGGCTCCACCAGTGCAATTCTGTTTTGATTGGAAAGAAAGACAGATTTTTCAACCTCAGAATGTGGCACTAGTAGAAACATCTTAGTTTGAGCAAAGTCACTGAAGATGTTAGTGGGCTTTTGTTCCTGGCTATGAATATAATGGGCAGGCAAACCCAAATGTCAGAGTGGTGACAAGTGCCTGAGATCCAAGAATTTCAATCATGAATTTGAAGACATGCAAGTTTTTAAAAGAAAGGTGTTTCAGCATTTTAACTGAGTGTTTTCCCCTTCTCTTTTCATAGATGCATAGAAAGGTTTAGGTTGGAAGAGACCTTAAAGATCATCCAGTTCCAACCTCCCCACATCATGGGCAGAGGCACCTTCCACTAGCCCAAAACTGCTCAAGGCTTCATCCAACCTTGTCTTGAACACCTCTAGGGAAGGTGTGTAACCTTTCTGAGCAACCTGTTCCAGTGTCTCACCACCTTCACTGTAAAGAATTCCTTCCTAATGTCTATTTTTCTTCACATTTTTCACTGTATAGTAAAAGACAAAATCCCTTGAAAGTGTTTTTCTGTGGGAAAGGAAAGGAAAGGTCTAGGCTGGATGTTAGGAGGAGGTTGTTGTCAGATTGGCATTGGAATGGGCTGCCCAGGGAGGTGGTGGAGTTGCTGTCCCTGGAAGGTGTTGAAGCAAAGCCTGGATGAGGCACTTAATGCCATGGTCTGGTTGACTGGATAGGGCAGGGTGCTAGGTTGGACTGGATGAGCTTAGAGGTTTCTTCCAACCTGGTTGATTCTATGATTCTATGGAAAGGAAAGGAAAGGAAAGGAAAGGAAAGGAAAGGAAAGGAAAGGAAAGGAAAGGAAAGGAAAGGAAAGGAAAGGAAAGGAAAGGAAAGGAAAGGAAAGGGGATGAGATTCAAGGAGAGGAGAGAGTGGAAGGAAAGGGAAGGGAAGGGAAGGGAAGGGAAGGGAAGGGAAGGGAAGGGAAGGGAAGGGAAGGGAAGGGAAGGGAAGGGAAGGGAAGAGAAGAGAAGAGAAGAGAAGAGAAGAGAAGAGAAGAGAAGAGAAGAGAAGAGAAGAGAAGAGAAGAGAAGAGAAGAGAAGAGAAGAGAGAAGAGAAGAGAAGAGAAGAGAAGAGAAGAGAAGAGAAGAGAAGAGAAGAGAAGAGAAGAGAAGAGAAGAGAAGAGAAGAGAGAAGAAGTTCTGTTCAACAAAAGGCTGAGATATCTAACCAAAAGTTTAACAAAGTACTGCTGGTGCAGCCATTGACTTTATTCTATGAAACTGAAGATATGCCATGTTATCATTTTGCAGTTAAAAAAAAAGAAAGAGTTTATTCTTATCAATCCTCACAGCCATTTCCATAAACTTAATTCTAAGCAAAATTTGATGATTTGACTATTTCCCTCAGAAAGCAAACCAAAACAAACCCTAATCTCTTCCATCTGCTTTGAGTTTGAGCTAAAAGTACATCTAGGGCAAGAAGAGTGATGCCTCAGAAAAAATATTCCCCCCCCAAAAAAAAAAGAAGAAGAAAAAAGCTACAAGAGAAGAGTTCTGGATAAAGTCCAAAGATGCCTGACACTTTTCCCATCCCACAAAAGCTTGGGATTTGAAAACCATCTTTGCTCTGCATTAGGAGTATTTTCTTTTTTCCTTTGGTGGAGAAAGAAAAAAGATCCACCCAAGAACATGAGGCAGTGGTGAAAGCTCTCACTTGGGACCTTAGATATTCCAGTTCAAACATTCTCACTGTCTGCTGGAGATGCCTCTCACTGTCAGAAGCCAGGAGCTACCCTGGATCTGGAAAGCTTTGCCCTAAGTGGATACATTCCTGCAAAAAGCTGTGGTTTGATGAATCATGATGAAAAAGTTTCTCAACTCGTTGTAGAAGTAGCTACTAAAAAGCCCCAAGTAGTAGAAGAACCATGAGCTGCCAGCATGACTGTGTCATCTGCAACCATTAGGATCTTTGTTGTCTACCACCAGCAGAGATTTATGGAGTGGGTTATTGAGAGCTCGGGTCCATTTGTGCAGGTTTGTAGCCTTGGATGAGGCAGAACCAGCTGACTGCTGTCCTCGGGGTGTATTTCAGCTCTCTCCTAGTAGAGGACTTAGCAGGCCAGATGGATGATGGTGGTAGGACCTGGAACTACTTTCTAGAAGTAAAGAGCTCACTTAAATAGAAGTTCTGCTCTACTTTTCTGCTCCAGGGCAAATTTTGCCACTGGGAACTCAGTGTGGCCAAGGTGGGTTTTAGTAGCAGGAAGGGGTTTTGAGAACAGAATTGATAACCTGTCCCTAAATTCATCTCTACAGGTAGAATTAGAACCTCCCAAAATTTATATGCATCTTTGAGCCTACAACTACCTGAAGGGACATTGTGGAGAGGCTGCTGCTGGGTTGTTCTCACAGGGAATTAGAGATAGAACAAGGGGAATGGCCTCAGGCTGAGGATGGGGAGGTTTAGATTGGACATTAGAAAAAAGTTTTTCATGGAGAGAGTGGTCAGGGACTGGAATGAGCTGCCCAGGGAGGCGGTGGAGTTGTCCACCCTGGATGTGTTTAAGGATGGTTTGGATGTGATGCTTAGGGATATGGTTGAAGGTGAATCTTATAGGGTTGAAGGTGAATCTTGAGTAGGGTTGTAGGTGGGATTGGTGATCCTGAGGGTCTTTTCCAAGCTGGATGTTTGTGCGATTCTGTGACTCCATGTGTCCAGCTGCTTCTGAGGGAAGCGCTCCAACTCCTACCGCTGCTCCCTTGTCAGCAGCTGAACCATTAATGGCAGCGAGCAAGGACTGGAGGTGAAATTACCATTTTTGAGTGACACTTTGGCTTTTGGAAATCTGGAGTTTGGCTCTGTCACAAAAAGATCTCATCAGGCAAAGTATGCACCAGGGTGTGGCTGAACTAGCAGGTAAGAGGCACTTTCTCCACCGCTTCCCTTTTATTTTTAGACACATGAGCTGAAATGTCACATTCAGCACAAGACACAGCAGTCTGGGCTCTCCTCTTAGCACTGAGACTGTCAACAAGGTTGTTTTTTTTTTTTTTTTCTACTTGCTTTGAAGTCAAACTAATAATTAAGAAGGAGAGCAGGCTACATAAGCTGAGGAATTCATATCTTGACTCTCAGTGTGTTGCTACTAATAATAGGATACCTAAATTGTCTACAGAGATTTCTGTTGGAATTAAATCAGTGATCTAAAGAAGACTGAATTAATTCTCCTCCTGTCCATTAGAGGTTGAGTAATCTCTCACCATGTTGCTGAAAAACAACACACAAAGAAGTGAAGTGCCTTGCAAAGCCTCTTCATATGAGCTTCTAGCAGAGCTGGAAATGCAGCTCAGGAGATTTTGAGGCTAGATTCAGAAGGACTTCCCATGTTACAGTGCTCAAGGCTATGATGCTTAATTAACAAAGGTTTGGTTGCTGGCATGTGATCTAGCAGCTTAAATGATGTCCAAGGGCAGAAAAGCCCTTTGGGATAGGATCCAACCCAATCAGCTAGCTTTTGGATCCTAAAGGAAACCTGAGTCTCCTGCAGCGTTTGACACAGAGCACTGCTCCCCTGTGCCATAGGCACCTTGCCAGAGCAAGCTGAGAGGGGCAAGGGAATCATAGAACCAACCAGGTTGGAAGAGACCTCTGAGATCATCCAGTTCAATCTAGCACCCAGCCCTAGCCAGTCAACCAGACCATGGCACTAAGTGCCTCATTCAGTCTTTTTTTAAACACCTCCAGGGACAGCCTCTCCTCACAGGGCTGTGCTCCAGGGCCCTCACCAGCTTCATTGCCCTTCTCTGGACGCGTTCCAGTACCTGAATCGAGGAGCCCAGAACTGGACACAGCACTCAAGGTGTGGCCTGAGCAGTGTTGAGTACAGGGCAAGAATAACCTCCCTTGTCCTGCTGGCCACACTGTTCCTGATACAGGTCAGGATGCCATACTGGCTCTCCTGCCCACCTGGGCACACTGCTGACTACTATCTACCAGTACCCCCAGCTCCCTCTCTTCCCAGCTGCTCTCAGCCACTCTGTCCACAGCCTGTAGTGCTGCTTGGAGTTGTTGTGGCCCAAGTGTAGAACCCTGCACTTGGCCTTGTTCAATCTCATCCCATTGGCCTCTGCCCACCCATCCAGCCTGGCAAGGTCCCTCTGCAGGGCTCTCCTACTCTGCAACAGCTCCACATCTGCTTCTAGCTTGGTGTCATCTGCAAACTTACTGATGCTGGACTCAATCCCCTGGGCCAGATCATCACTAAAGATATTGAACAGGACCAGGCCCAGCACTGAACCCTGGGGGACACCACTAGTGCCAGCTGTCAACTGGAATGCTTGTGTCCTGAATAGCAGCCAGGCATATCTCTGAACACTGTGCCAAGCTGCCAAGCAGCCCAGAGCTGGGCAGCCCAGAGAAGTGGTGCCTGCAGTGCTCTAGCTCCTGTGGAGTTCAAGCATCCTGAGCATTCATGGGCAGAGAAACACTGGTTTTCAGGGTTCCAGTTTGGGATGCAAGTGGAATATAAACAACTCAGCCTGTTGTATCTGATTCATTCAATTTTGTTCTTAGTCTGTTAAAACTGACACAGTTTTAGCCTTTAGAGTGAGAAAAGTTTAATCTTAGAGAGTTGAGGATGTCCCTTGTATATGAAAGGGCAGCTTCTGGGTAACCAAGCATGCCCATGACAGCTGTCTGGATAAAGCACAGGTCAGTACTTCCACCCAGCAGGACTGGGCAGACAGCACTGGAGTGTTGTCTCCACAGGAGCAGGGATACTGGTGCCAGCAGACAGGCAGCAGAGTGCTGGGCATGGGAATGCTGAGCTACATTAAACCACACCACTGTGACAGGTGTCAGCAGCTCAAGGTACCTACAGAGGTCTATTTTGGTATTTGCTTTGTGACCCTCCCCAACTCCTTATCCTCTGCAGGATCTCAAGAAGCCCAAGGCTGATCTCAGAGCTGCATGTTCACAAAGCTCCAGCAGAGGTGACACCCAGGTTTGAAATGAACAAAGCAACAGGGTGACTTCGCTTTGCAAACCTCTCTCTCTCTCTGAGTGGCCACTTGATGTCCTCAAAAAGAAAGAGGAAGGAGGGGGGAGAAAATAATTTGGTACATTTTGTGGTCAATTCAGTTTAGCCAAATCATTCCTTTGTACAAAAGCCTGGGAAAACATAGCAGCAAGTCAGCTTCAGAGGATGTGGTTATCATGAGATAATCAGGCCCTGGGGAAAGCAGACACACCTGGCTCTGCTGTGCCTCGTTGTGCCCTCGAAGGATGATTAACTCCAGAAGCCAAACACCCCTTCCACCCCCCAAAACTGAGCTGCTCTCCTCTGATTCCTTGTCACACTGCCCTTCACAAGTGATTGTCATCCACAAAAAGCAGTGCTTGAGGTGCATGACACGTCCACAAACTCGCTCACTTTTGTTTGACCAACAAAATACCACTTCACAAGCACCTTATTTAAACCAGAGTTGAGTGTAAAGAGAAGCAGAAAAGGCTTTTCTGGCTTGCAGGATGATTCCAACTTGCATCATCTCAGGCAAGACCCACCTGTGTGACAGCCACCTCCAGTTTGCAGCCCTTGCTGGAAATAGAAGTGTTGCCCTGGAGCAGCAGATGGGAGTGATAACTTCTCCCTGCCTGAACCATTGGATTGTGATCTTTCCCCACTTACATGGGGGGTTCTGTAATGTGAATGGCACCCAACTATTGGTGCTCAACAATGGAAACCAGACCAATGCAATTACAGTTCCCAGCTGAGCCATGGCTTGAGTTGGATGGACTCAACTTCCTGATATGGGCATTGGGGAATGGAATAAGATGAGTTCTCCAGAAATGAAGATCTGCAGACTGCAAGGCTCTGGGACAACAGTTACTGCACCAGTACAGGTTGGGAGGTGATCTGCTGGAGAGCAGTGCTGTGGAGAGGGACTTGGGAGTGCTGGTGGGTAACATCCATGGCACAGCAATGTGCCCTTGTGGCCAAGAAGGTAAATGGGCTCTCAGGGTGCATTAAGAAGAGTGTGTCCAGCAGATCAAGAGAGGTTCTCCTTCCCCTCTACTCTGCCCTGCTGAGACCCTATCTTGAATACTGCGTTCAGGTTTTGGCTCCCCAGTTTAAGAGGAGCAGGGAACTGCTGGAGAGGGTCTAGCAAAGAGCTACAAGGACGATTAGGGGACTGGAGCACTGCCTGATGAAGAGAGGCTGAGGGATCTGGGGCTGCTTAGTCTGAAGAAGAGAAGACTGAGAGGGGATTTAATCAATGTTTAGCAATATCTGAGGGCTGGGGGTCAGGAGGGGAGGACATGCTCTGCTCACTGCTCCCTGGGATAGGCAAGGAGCAATGGATGGAAGCTGCAGCACAGGAGGTTCCAGCTCAACACAAGGGGCAACTTCTTTCCTGTAAGGGTCCCAGAGCACTGGCACAGGCTGCCCAGAGAGGTTGTGGAGTCTCCTTCTCTGGAGCTTTTCAAGACTTTTCTGGATGTGTTGCTGTGTGAACAGAGCTAGATCGTATGGTCCTGCTGTGGCAGGGGGTTGGGCTTGCTGATCTCTTTGGGTCCCTTCCAACCCCTGACATCCTGTGAGCCTGTGAGCCTGTGGGCTGGTGGTGAAAAAGACAGAACTAATTCTATATGGGGCAAAGGAAAGAGGGAGAAGCAGGGAGAAGGGAGAGCAGCAGTTTGGGTATTTTGACACTTGACCCACATCTGCATCTCCCAAGGTAAAATTTTGGCTACCTGTAATACAGATGCTGTGGCACAATGCACAACTTTCTTGCCTCTGGGGATCAGGAAAGTGATCCAAAGGGAAAATATTTTCATTGGAAGTCATCAGTTGATACCTAAGCAAGGTGGAAGCAGAGCTGATACCTTTTGCTTTGAGCCTCTTGGCAATTGCATCTCCTTCCTGTTTTTGTGCTCAGCCCAACATGCCCTAACCGGTGACAGTGATTAGGGCTGGCCTGGGCTCACCACAAGCCCTTCAGCTCAGCTGACCCAGTCTCTGGAGCTTTGTTCCTCTTCCCTTTCAGTCAGGCAATACAAAGAGATGGATTGAAGAGCCTGATTGAAGAGCTTGAACCCCTTCAACTTAGCTTCTAGTGGAACTCATTTCAAGTGCTGCTGCCTTTGGACGAGACTGACAGACAGTTGGCTGCAGGTAAACAGGAGGCGAAGGCTGCTCAGCAGCAGGGACCAGACACCTGACATTGTCTGCTGAAGCGTGACTGGCATTTGCTTGCAAGACTCATCTTGAGAGATGTTTTTCACATGCCAGCCACCCTGAGCTTCCCCACCTCACATACTTCAACTGACAAGAGTGTACCTTGGAAGGGCGCCAGGTTCTATTAATTAAACTATTATCTTCTTTCCCTCTTTCCGTTCCCCCCCCCTTAAACTATGGTTTATTGAAGCTCTCATGGCTCTGAGGAATCCATTGTTTGTTTTAACTGGAAACAAGGATTTGTCTGGAGGTATGTACGTGATGCTGGCTGTGGTGATCCCACTAGGGCTGCGCTTCTGTAGCATTCCCAGGTGAAAATGAAAACGCTGCTAGCTTGAAGTTAGGGTCACAAAAGTAGCTTTCATTTCAGCACAAACCTTTAAATCTCCTCCCAAAGTCTGCAGTTAAGAGCAAAATCACAGAATCACAGATGTAACCAGCTTGGAAAAGACCTCTAGGATCATTGAGTCCAACCTATCACTTAACCCTTCTCATTAACCCTGGCACTAAGTGCCTCAAGCAGCCTCCTCTTAAACACCTCCAGGGACAGTGACTCCACCACCTCCTTGGGCAGCCCATTCCAATGCCAATCACTCTCTCTGACAACAACTTCCTCCTAACACCCAGCCTGAACCTCCCCTGGCACAACTTGAGACTGTGTCATAGAATCATAGAATCATAGAATCAGCCAGGTTGGAAGAGACCTCCAAGCTCATCCAGTCCAACCTAGCACCCAGCCCTAGCCAATCAACCAGATCATGGCACTAAGTGCCTCAGCCAGGCTTTTCTTGAACACCACCAGTGACTCCACCACCTCCCTGGGCAGCCCATTCCAATGTCAATCAGTCTTGCTGTGAAGAACTTCTTCCTAATGCCCAGCCTGAACCTGTCCTGGCACAGCTTGAGGCTGTGTCCCCTTGTTCAGCCTCATTACACATGCATTTATTAACTCAAATTCACAGTATTACAGTATCACAGTATTGTCAGGGTTGGAAGAGACCTCACAGATCATCAAGTCCAACCCTTTACCACAGAGCTCAAGGCTAGACCATGGCACCAAGTGCCACGTCCAATCCTGCCTTGAACAGCTCCAGGGACGGCAACTCCACCACCTCCCCGGGCAGCCCATTCCAGTGTCCAATGACTCTCTCAGTGAAGAACTTTCTCCTCACCTCCAGCCTTAATTTCCCCTGGCACAGCCTGAGGCTGTGTCCTCTTGTTCTGGTGCTGGCCACCTGAGAGAAGAGAGCAACCTCCTCCTGGCCACAACCTCCCCTCAGGTAGTTGTAGACAGCAATAAGGTCTCCCCTGAGCCTCCTCTTCTCCAGGCTAAACAATCCCAGCTCCCTCAGCCTCTCCTCATAGGGCTTGTGCTCAAGGTCTCTCACCATTAAATTCATTCATGGCTGGTTAGCTTCAGGACAGAAGTGCAACATCATCAGGAGTTCTTTGCTAATTTGACAGCTACAACGAGAAAGAGAAAAGAAAAATTAAGTACTGTAGTACTCTCCTCTGACCTGTGGGCAGGGAAGGGGAAAACGATCTGGGGGTCCTAGTGCATGGGAGGTTGATCATGAGCCAGCAATGTGCTCTTGTGGCCCAGAGGGCCAATGCCATTCTGGGGTGTATTAGAAGGGCTGTGGTTAGTAGGTCAAGAGAGGTTCTTCTGCCTCTTGACTCTGCCCCAGTGAGGCCACAGCTGGAGTGCTGTGTCCAGTTCTGAGTGCCCCAGTTCAAGAGGGACGTAGAACTGCTGAGTCCAGTACAGAGACACAAAGATGATGAAGGGAATGGAAGAATGGAACATTTCTCTTTTGTGGAGAGCCTGAGGGAGCTGGGGCTGGGAGTTTGGAGAACAGGAGACTGAGAGGTGACCTCAGCAATGGTTATCAAGATGTAAAGGGTGAGTGGCAGGAGGCTGGAGCCAGGCTCTGCTGGGTGATGCCCAATGACAGCACAAGGGGCAGTGGGTGGAAGCTGAGGCATAGGAAGCTTCATGTAAACATGAGGAGGAATTTTTTCCCTGTGAGGGTGAGAGAGCACTGCAACAGGCTGCCCAGTGGGGTTGTGGAGTCTTCTTCTCTGGGAATATTCAAAACCCACCTGGATGTGTTCCTGTGTGATCTGCTCTAGGTGATGCTGCTCTGGCAGGGGGGTTGGACTGGCTGAGCTTTGGAGGTCCCTTCCAGCCCCTGCCATTCTGTGATTCTGTGATGCTCTGTCTTTATGGTGTTTGTACATGTTAGCACTCCCAGTGTTTGGGATCTTGCTCTATGCTTCACTAGGCATGAGACAAAGCTATTGCTGCTTTCTGGCATCACTTACTGTAGTTGTTCTATAATTAGACAGGTTGCTTAGTACTGTAAAGCATCAGAGACACTGCAGGAGCCCCTGTTCTTCCTCAGAGCCTGGGTTAGGTGTATTGCATCTCACACACAGCTTCTCTCCCTTCCCCTTTGCAGGTCAGGATTTATCCCTCTTGCCAGGCAGAGCTCATACCCCAAAATGGCCAATCCTAGAAGCACAGCTTTGGAGCTGTTAAAGCTTGAGATGGATGTCCAGAAATTACAACCTACACATCATGGTGAAGGCAGCTCCTAAGAGCATACTCAGAGATTAACCTGCTTGTCAGACAGGGAAGCCCCATATAGCCTTGGCCTCATGTTTGTGTTTGCCTAATGAGCTGTCTAGTTTGGGGAGCTGCCTAGTTTGGGGAGCTGCCTTTGGAGTCCAATAGACAAATCCTTCATCCCACTTATCCATCACTTCATACAGCATTTAATTCAGCCTCTTAGGGAAGTTCATTTAGGGGTGAAACTATCACTACCTCCAAGGGAACATCTTACTACCAGCTTGCATTTCCCCCCCCCTCTCTCACAAATATGGAAAGTTGATGCAGGGAATTCTCTGGAAACCACAAATATACATTTGAAGAGTTTCATCTAGTCTTGGCTCAGACTTAGCATTTCAATTACCAGAGAGAAGAAAGGAAGGAGCATGAATGAAAGATTGCCACTTAGGATCTTGCTACTTAGCAGAATGACTGATTTGTACTGAAAAGGGTTAGATCAGTTTCTCTGGGGAGAGACAAAGGGGTTGTAATCACCAGCCAGAACGTCAGCTGAGAAAGGCAAATGGGTTTTGTTTTGCATTTATTCCATAAGATCCACAAGCACAATAAGCTCCATGGACTGCCAGTTTTCAGGCCATGTCTCCCCTGATTCTCTCCCTTAGTGTGTGATTGAGTGTTCTGCCTGGGAAAGTGACTCTGTGATGCCGAGAGTTTGGAATTCCACTGACTCTTGGAGGGAGCAGCTTTGTGAGGCAGGAGTAATTGTACAACCCATCAGCTTGCTCTCCACTTCCAGCTCTGATTGAAGTCAGTTCTTTAGCTAAAACTTCTCTTGAAACATGGCTGTGATAGCCATGGGAAGACTTCAGACAAGACACTGCCTGCATTCTCTTTGACTGCTGTAGTGCACACACACAAATGAGCCACACTTTGAAGTTCACAGGATCACAGGATCTTAAGGTCCCAAAGAGATCATTGAGTCCAACCCCCCTGCCACAGCAGGACCATACAATCTAGCTCTGGTCACACAGGAGCACATCCAGACAGGCCTTGAAAGGCTGCAGAGAAGGAGACTCCACAAACTCTCTGGGCAGCCTGTGCCAGTGCTCTGGGAACCTTGCAGTCAAGAAGTTCCTCCTTGTGTTGAGCTGGAACCTCCTGTGCTGCAGCTTCCATCCACTGCTCCTTGTCCTGTCACAGAGAGCAAGAGAGTAGAGCCTGTCCCCCCCTCCTGACACCCAGCCCTCAGATATTGATAAGCATTGATTAAATCCCCTCTCAGTCTTCTCTTCTCCAGACTAAACAGCCTCAGGTCCCTCAGCCTCTCCTCATCAGGCAGTGCTCCAGTCCCCTCATCATCCTCACAGCCCTCTGCTGGACTCTCTCCAGCACATTCCTGCTCCTCTTAAACTGGGCAGCCCAAAACTGAACACAGTACTCAGGATGGGGTCTCACCAGGGCAGAGTAGAGGCAGAGGAGGGTACTGAAGGGGAAATTAATTGAGATGATATTTCCCAATATTAATATACTTTCTTTTAATATTTAGTACTCTCACCACCCCCAAGCACTACTTTTAATGATAATGGCTTCTTCCCACAGTCATGGAATCATGGAAATCACTTGTAAACACAAACATTAATTGAACTGGAAGAGGATGTTCTTGTGGTCAAATAATGCTTGTGGTCAGTATGCTCTGTCCAGTTCTGGCCTCCTCAATTCAAGAGAGATGTTGAGGTGCTGGAAGATGTCCAGAGAAGGGCAACAAAGCTGGTGAGGGGCCTGGAGCACAGCCCTGTGAGGAGAGGCTGAGGGAGCTGGGGGTGTGCAGCCTGCAGAAGAGGAGGCTCAGGGCAGAGCTCATTGCTGTCTGCAGCTGCCTGAAGGGAGGCTGTAGCCAGGTGGGGTTGGTCTCTTCTGCCAGGCAACCAGCAACAGAAGAAGGGGACAGAGTCTCAAGCTGTGGCAGGGGAGGTCTAGGCTGGATGTTAGGAGGAAGTTGTTTGCAGAGAGAGTGATTGGCATTGGAATGGGCTGCCCAGGGAGGTGGTGGAGTCACCATCCCTGGAGGTGTTGGAGCAAAGCCTGGCTGAGGCACTTAGTGCCATGATCTAGCTGACTGAACAGGGCTGGGTGCTAGGTTGGCCTGGATGATCTTGGAGGTTTCTTCCAACCTGCTTGATTCTATGATCTGTGTATCTTCAGGCCTTCTCATCTCGGCAGGAGACTTGCAGGTGCAGGCAGGATGTCTTGCAGTGTGCAGTCTCAGCACAATGTCAGACTGGCTATACAGGCTGATCGTTTGGGGGCATTTAGAGCCTGTTCCTGGTAAAATCACCACAGTGGAGCTTCCAGGCAAACAATAAGGCAGTAAGCAAAGGCAGCAGGCAATGGAAGGCATGAAACAATGGCAGAGCACACATGTTTACCTCTGTATCTCCTTCTATCAGTGTAGCCTAAGACTAATGGTCCTTTGGACACAGAATAGCCAATCAGAATGTCAGCCAATCTTGACCATATTGGGTGAAGCCACAGGCTTGCCTTACTCAAATTTGGGAAAAGCATAGGCTTTGCACAAGGTGGGTACAAGCTAAGTGTCTGTATCTTGTTTACTACAGGACCAAGACAAGCCTGGGCAGGTCAGAGTCCTTAGACTTAGTGGCTCCAGTTTCTTTTGTCTTCTTTCCTGCAGTTGTTTCTCCCCAAAACACAAGGAGGAAGAGCAGAAAAATATGCTTGGGCAAGCCAGAACATGTATAAGTTTATTTTGGGCCAATCAGGCCTACCATGACAAGGAGAACCTCCCTCAAGTTGTCTTAGAATCTGCCAAACTGAATGTGAAGTCAAACTGTGAAGTCAAAGTACTTTGAGCATAGTTCCTGATCCCATAGCTCTGCAAGGGAACAACCTTGTTATCAGTGGAACAGAAAGATGGAGAGGGTTGAATGCCCTGAGTGCAGAAAGAAACATCTGCAAGGTGTAAGTACTGCTGGCTTGCCTTTTCCTGAGTGTAGAGCAGGCTCTGAAACCCAGCAAAGAGGTGTTAAAACTAGTTTTGAAGAACTGCTGTCAGCAACAGCAATTTCATTTGGCATGATAAGAATGGAAAGAAATTCTAACCTGTGTTTCCATTGTGGCTCAGACCATGCTGTGATATGATCAGCAAAGACATGCCTTGATCTCAGGGTCTCTGCTCACAAAGGTAGGTTTTTCCATGGCAGATGGAGCACAAAAGATTATACAAAACTTCCCACTCAAACTGTTGCAACCACAAATGGAATTGATACTTGAAATATGCTCTCTATGGACACTCTAACATAAACCCCAGGAAGCAATCCTGAAACTCAGTTGCTACCACAGCTCTGCAGCAAATCACAGAATCACAGAGTCACAGAATTAACCAGGTTGGAAAAGACCTCTAGGATCATCAAGTCCAACCTATCACCTAGCCCTTCTAATTGACTAAACCAAGGCACTAAGTGCCTCATCCAGTCTGCTTCTAAACACCTCCAGGGTTGGTGACTCCATCACCTCCCTGGGCAGCCCATTCCAATGCAAATCACTCTTGCTGTGGAGAACTCCTTCCTAACATCCAGCCTGAACCTGCCCTGGTGCAGTTTCAGGCTGTGTCCTCCTGTTCTGTTGCTGCTTGCCTGGCAGAAGAGACCAACCCCACCTGGCTACAGCCTCCCTTCAGGTAGTTGTAGACAGCAATGAGCTCTGCCCTGAGCCTCCTCTGCTGCAGGCTGCACACCCCCAGCTCCCTCAGCCTCTCCTCACAGGGCTGTGCTCCAGGCCCCTCACCAGCCTTGGTGCCCTTCTCTGGACATATTCAAGAACCTCAACATCTTTCTTAGATTGAGGGGCCCAGAATTGGACATATTTGCAGTTGTAAGCCTCAGTGATGTCAATCCTGGCTTCCTGGCTCCACTGGGTTTGAGTCTCTATTAGAGATGACCTTCAAGGATTCTTTCTAAGTAGGCTGGACTCTTCTGCTGACTCATCTCCAAGCCAGACCAGGTGGGTCCCATTAACTTCAATTCAGGAAGTTAAAGTATGGAGAACGTCTCCACAGTCAGCCAAATATTTTGGCAAGGAAAAACCCTGGAAAGGAGCCAGTTCAGGAAGCAGTTCAGGATAATAAGGTTTATATTTGTTGGTGAAGTAAAGGAAAACCCCAAGGTGCAGAGTGATTTGGGTGACTCAACCTGCTCACAGCCTCTTACAACTGCAATAAGCCCAAGCCATTGTGTTTCAAATTCATCTCTGCTCAAAACCAGATTCTCATTTCATTAGAGCAAGCAGCAGAGTGCCATAACTCTCAAAAGAAGATGGGAGAAAGTTGCTTCTTCCCAACCACATTGCTGTGGATTTGATTCCAGCTAACTTTTGGGGTTTCCTATCAATGTTGAGAAGGATCCAATCACTTTAGTTCCAGTTGAAAAACTGGCTACTAAAAATGAGCTGAATGGTTTTTTTTCCCTTCCTTGGCCAGATGGCAAAGATGTGCAGGGAGCTTCCCTGAGAAAGAACAATTTGGAATGGTCTAGAAATCAATCTTTAGTTTTTGGTGTGTTTCTTTGGGGGGGAGGGATTTATGCTAAGGTATTTTTCTGTTTCTTTGGAGAAAACTTAGAAGACAGACTAGTTGGAGATGAAAGAATTCAGTGCAGGAGCCCAGATCTCTGATTTACTAACTATTTTGTAGGCTCATACCACAGGAATTTTGCAAAGCATTCCTCAAGAGCAAGCTACATTAGATTAGAAGTTGATGAAGAAAAATGGAGGACAAAGTTCCACTGCATCCTGGCTGGCCACAGGTCTGAACATCCTTAACCACTGTCAGTTTCCATAGCTAATGATAGAAATGAGAGGGAAACAACTAGATCAGCTTGTAAGCACCTTGAACTCCACTACCCAAACGGCAAAGCTTTTGGCTTTAGCCCAGAGTCATCCTGGAAACCTCATTTTTTAATCCACAGTGAGACATTTCAACTGGCTTGTAACTCTGCTCCATTAATAAACCCAGAGCAGCAAATAGAACATCCATTCTAGAGAAGAAATGGGGGGAAATGGTGATGGTTATTTATGCTTTCCTGGGACATCACTGTGCCTTTTTAATAACTGGCTTACTTCTAAAGGTAGAGCTTCGCAGTGATTAGCATTTTGAGTGAGCTGTAGGCAGAGAGGTAATTTTGGAGCTTTACATTTTGCCCCCTAGGGAGCTTTTGTTGTTTGGGTTTTTGGTTTTTTTTTTTGCTTCCCTGTCTTTTCAAAGTGACTATTTAGGGAATCGTTAGCTTAAAAGTACTTGAAATGCCACCGGTATTGCTTGTACTGCTGCCTCTCTGCTCCTCTGTAATTGGCAAGCTGGAGAATCCAGCTCTGCAAAGGACAGGCAGCCCTCTTTGGTTACCAGAAATACTTGTAGTGGCTCAAGCTGTGACGCCTTATCCCATCCAAACCATCGCTCACTCAGTTCCAAGGCATGGAAGAGCCTCAGCTGAAGATGAGACAGTGAGAAAACCCCTCCTGGTCATGCACCATGCACTGCCCAGTTGCAAATTCAACAGATAGAGAGCATTTCCTGCACTGCCTTCAGTTTTTAGTGAAAGACTCTTTCCATCTTTCCTCACTGTCTTCTTCCTACTCATATATCCCACTCACATGATGTCTAAAACTACCTGAAGGGAGGCTGTAGCCAGGTGGGGTTGGTCTCTTCTGCCAGGCAAGCAGCAACAGAAGAAGGGGACACAGTCTCAAGCTGTGGCAGGGGAGGTCTGGGCTGGATGTTAGGAGGAAGTTGTTGTCAGAGAGAGTGATTGGCATTGGAATGGGCTGCCCAGGGAGGTGGTGGAGTCACCATCCCTGGAGGTGTTGGAGCAAAGCCTGGCTGAGGCACTTAGTGCCATGATCTAGCTGACTGAACAGGGCTGGGTGCTAGGTTGGCCTGGATGATCTTGGAGGTTTCTTCCAACCTGCTTGATTCTATGATCTGTGTATCTTCAGGCCTTCTCATCTCGGCAGGAGACTTGCAGGTGCAGGCAGGATGTCTTGCAGTGTGCAGTCTCAGCACAATGTCAGACTGGCTATACAGGCTGATCGTTTGGGGGCATTTAGAGCCTGTTCCTGGTAAAATCACCACAGTGGAGCTTCCAGGCAAACAATAAGGCAGTAAGCAAAGGCAGCAGGCAATGGAAGGCATGAAACAATGGCAGAGCACACATGTTTACCTCTGTATCTCCTTCTATCAGTGTAGCCTAAGACTAATGGTCCTTTGGACACAGAATAACCAATCAGAATGTCAGCCAATCTTGACCATATTGGGTGAAGCCACAGGCTTGCCTTACTCAAATTTGGGAAAAGCATAGGCTTTGCACAAGGTGGGTACAAGCTAAGTGTCTGTATCTTGTTTACTACAGGACCAAGACAAGCCTGGGCAGGTCAGAGTCCTTAGACTTAGTGGCTCCAGTTTCTTTTGTCTTCTTTCCTGCAGTTGTTTCTCCCCAAAACACAAGGAGGAAGAGCAGAAAAATATGCTTGGGCAAGCCAGAACATGTATAAGTTTATTTTGGGCCAATCAGGCCTACCATGACAAGGAGAACCTCCCTCAAGTTGTCTTAGAATCTGCCAAACTGAATGTGAAGTCAAACTGTGAAGTCAAAGTACTTTGAGCATAGTTCCTGATCCCATAGCTCTGCAAGGGAACAACCTTGTTATCAGTGGAACAGAAAGATGGAGAGGGTTGAATGCCCTGAGTGCAGAAAGAAACATCTGCAAGGTGTAAGTACTGCTGGCTTGCCTTTTCCTGAGTGTAGAGCAGGCTCTGAAACCCAGCAAAGAGGTGTTAAAACTAGTTTTGAAGAACTGCTGTCAGCAACAGCAATTTCATTTGGCATGATAAGAATGGAAAGAAATTCTAACCTGTGTTTCCATTGTGGCTCAGACCATGCTGTGATATGATCAGCAAAGACATGCCTTGATCTCAGGGTCTCTGCTCACAAAGGTAGGTTTTTCCATGGCAGATGGAGCACAAAAGATTATACAAAACTTCCCACTCAAACTGTTGCAACCACAAATGGAATTGATACTTGAAATATGCTCTCTATGGACACTCTAACATAAACCCCAGGAAGCAATCCTGAAACTCAGTTGCTACCACAGCTCTGCAGCAAATCACAGAATCACAGAGTCACAGAATTAACCAGGTTGGAAAAGACCTCTAGGATCATCAAGTCCAACCTATCACCTAGCCCTTCTAATTGACTAAACCAAGGCACTAAGTGCCTCATCCAGTCTGCTTCTAAACACCTCCAGGGTTGGTGACTCCATCACCTCCCTGGGCAGCCCATTCCAATGCAAATCACTCTTGCTGTGGAGAACTCCTTCCTAACATCCAGCCTGAACCTGCCCTGGTGCAGTTTCAGGCTGTGTCCTCCTGTTCTGTTGCTGCTTGCCTGGCAGAAGAGACCAACCCCACCTGGCTACAGCCTCCCTTCAGGTAGTTGTAGACAGCAATGAGCTCTGCCCTGAGCCTCCTCTGCTGTCTTCTTCCTACTCATATATCCCACTCACATGATGTCTAAAACTACCTGAAGGGAGGCTGTAGCCAGGTGGGGTTGGTCTCTTCTGCCAGGCAAGCAGCAACAGAAGAAGGGGACACAGTCTCAAGCTGTGGCAGGGGAGGTCTGGGCTGGATGTTAGGAGGAAGTTGTTGTCAGAGAGAGTGATTGGCATTGGAATGGGCTGCCCAGGGAGATGGTGGAGTCACCATCCCTGGAGGTGTTCAAGCAAAGCCTGGATGAGGCACTTGGTGCCACGGTTTAGTTGATTGGACAGGGCTGGGTGCTAGGTTGGCCTGGATGATCTTGGAGGTCTCTTCCAACTTGGTAGATTCTATGATTCTCTATATGCCAAAATACCCAAAGTAGACAAAACCCATTTTCAGGTGAGACCCACGGGACAATTCCTCTGTTTTTGTCACTTGACCTAGATGCTTCCAGCACACAGAGCCAGCTTCTAGCACTGGAAAGCTTGAAACAATTTTCTTTTCCATTTCATCTCTTGAACCTAAAGGGGGGTGAGTAATCCTTCCTAACAATCGAGACCAGCTTATATCCACAGCAAACAGAAACACAATCCCAGTAGCCATGTACTTGCCACTTGACAAGATATGACATATCTGACACAATATTTGCTGTTTTGTCCAGCCTGGCAGACTATCATTTCCTTGCTGAGTTTCAGTAATAAATTTACAGGCCCATTTAAAGCTATCCCTCAGGGGCTATCGAGCAAGGAAAGCGGTGCCGAGCTTCTGAAGCTAAGGATACTTGAAACAGAGCTGAGCTCCTGTGGAGCCAGTGGATATGAATTGCATCACTGCAAAGACAAAAGCAAACAAACAAAACCCTTCACTCTAGAGAAAAGCCTGAGTGCACTGCATAGGAATAGCTGCTCGATGAAGATTTGCCTTTCCTTCACTCTAAACATGATACTCTTGCACCTACTTAGAGAACTACAAGAGAGGGGGAAAAAAAAACCCAACCAATTTTCAAGACAGATTACATTGAAACCACAAATTCTGCCAGGCCCTTCAGTCTTTTCAATTCAGTCAATGATTTACTCATTTTTATGGCAAAATCATCAGTGATTCATTGCTTACTCTGTTCCCAGAGCAGGGATATCTAATGCTTTAGCATGACAGATTCCAAGCAGAAAACTAGTTGAACTTGCTTTTTTCTTCTTCTGATGTAAGTCCTGCTCTCATCCATTGCAAGCACAGGGACTGCGTTGGCAAAAGCTGAGAGTAAAAGAGTTGTACTGTGGCAGAACAGTGGTCAGTGGGATGGAGTCCAGTTCATAGAATCATAGAATCAAGCAGGTTGGAAGAGACCTCCAAGATCAGCCAGGCCAACCTAGCACCCAGCCCTAGCCAGTCAACTAGACCATGGCACTAAGTGCCTTATCCAGGCTTTGCTTCAACACCTCCAGGGATGGTGACTCCACCACCTCCCTGGGCAGCCCATTCCAATGCCAATCACTCTCTCTGACAACAATTTCCTCCTAACATCCAGCCCAGACCTCCCCTGCCACAACTTGAGACTGTGCCCCCTTGTTTTGTTGCTGCTTGCCTGGCAGAAGAGCCCAACCCCACCTGGCTACAGCCTCCTTTCAGGTAGTTTTAGGCAGCAATGATCTACACTACTTTTGCTCTGCACATTTCTCTCCCAGGTATGTTGTTTCCATGTCTCAATACTGATTTTTGCAGTTGCTTCTTCACCTTCTAGCCTAACTGCTGCAGTTAGGAACCACTGACTCGCTCCTCTCCCGGTTTTCCCAGATCAAAATGTCATCTACACAAACCTTTGGACCTTCTGTACCATCAAACAGTTGTTGTGTTTTCCTTTGAGCACCTCAGGTGTTGAACATAACCCAGAGGGCAGCCTGAGGAAACAGTGTCTCCCCAAGGGGGTGTTGAATGCACAGAAATGTGTGCTGTATTTTCCTAAGGGCACCTGCCAGAACCCTGCTGACACATCAAGAGTAGAAAAATATTTGCCATCAGCCATCTCTTCCAGAATTTCTTTGCCTTTTTACATGCTTATTTAGTTCAGTTGGGTCTATAAGTAAACAGAATGCTGCACAAGACAGGGCCTACCCTGACAGCACATGGATGGAGAAACAGCAAGAACTTAGACAAACTGCCAGGCTCAGCTTTCAGCTGGAGGAATCTTTGTCCCAGAAGCATCATTTTGGAGAGGTTGAGTTGTTTCAGGTCTCCACTTTTTTCTTTCCCCAAAGGCTGCCTTCAAGATCTCCCTTAACTCTTTAGGCTTCTTGCCCTCCCATTATTTCACTCCCTGAAAATCATAACCACTCTTTCCCATGTTGTTGTGAATAGTCTACTACTTTTTAGTCCTATGCAATTTGCTGCTGGACAGAACTGACCCACAACAATGATTAGCTTTGCCTATTTAACTTCGCTGCAGCCTGAGGTTCTTCTCTTTCTCTTTCTCTTTCTCTTTCTCTTTCTCTTTCTCTTTCTCTTTCTGGAGGGCATCATGTCTTTACATTTCATTTTCTTGGAGAGCTGTAGCAGTTCATAAGATGAGGCTTTCAGATGTTGGCTGCTTAGCTTCTTTCTTTGCTTCTTTCTTTGCTTGCTCCTCCCTTCCCTTCCCCTTCCCCTTCCCCTTCCCCTTCCCCTTCCCCTTCCCCTTCCCCTTCCCCTTCCCCTTCCCTCCCTCCTCTCTTCCCCTTTCCTTCCCTCCCTCCTCTCTTCCCCTTTCCTTCACTTCCTTTCCCACTTTCTATTCCCTTTTATTGGCTCTTTTATATTTCCTCTTTTCTTTTCTTTTCTTTTCTTTTCTTTTCTTTTCTTTTCTTTTCTTTTCTTTTCTTTTCTTTTCTTTTCTTTTCTTTTCTTTTCTTTTCTTTTCTTTTCTTTTCTTTTCTTTTCTTTTCTTTCTTTTCTTTTTTCTTTTCTTTTCTTTTCTCTTTTCTTTTCTTTTCTTTTCTTTTCTTTTCTCTTGTCTCTTTTCTCTCTTCTTTTATTTCCTTTTTCTTTTCCTTTCCTCTTTTCTTTTCTTTTCTTTTCTTTTCTTTTCTTTTCTTTTCTTTTCTTTTCTTTTCTTTTCTTTTCTTTTCTTTTCTTTTCTTTTTTTTCCTTTTCTTTTCTTTTCTTTTCTTTTCTTTTCTTTTCTTTTCTTTTCTTTTCTTTTCTTTTCTTTTCTTTTCTTTTCTTTTCTTTTCTTTTCTTTTCTTTTCTTTTCTTTTCTTTTCTTTTCTTTTCTTTTCTCTTTTCTTTTCTTTTCTTTTCTTTTCTTTTCTTTTCTCTTTTCTTTTTATCTCTTTTCTTTTCTTTTAATCTCTTTTCATTTTTCTTTTCTTTTCTTTTCTTTTCTTTTCTTTTCTTTTCTTTTCTTTTCTTTTCTTTTCTTTTCTCTTTCAATCCCAGTGTGAATTTTCCTGGTTCCAGCTTGGATTTGTACTACAACAAAGAAATGTCCCATAGAATTTCAGGTCAGTAGTTTAATTCATCTTCTCCCACAACACCTTCTAGTACCTTTGTGAAGGATCTCTGTACACCATACACTACTCAATTTATAACACAGAGTTTCCCCAGTTTATAACACAGAATTGTATGTTCAGAATCAAATCAGACCAAACTCTCCCTGGAGGTCTTCAAGGCCAGGTTGGATGAGGCCTTGAGCAACCTGTTCTAGTGGGAGGTGTCCCTGCCTATGGTGGGGGGTTGGAACTGAATGGGCTTTGAGGTCCCTTCTAACCTAAACAGTTCTATGATTCTATAAACTCACAAAAGCAGAGAGTATGATTCACATGAAGAACTCAACCATCCCAAAGATCTATCAAAACAGAGGAAGGACTTTTATATGGTTGCATTACTCCAGAGATGAGGCATTGAAAGGCAATGGAAAAAAAAGCCAACATCAAGAACCCAGAGGTTTATCTGAGGAGGACAAGCACAAGAATGTATCCATGAAAGGTTATGGCCTTGAGACAACAAATCTTAACCACAAAAGACAACAAAATACCACAAGGGATCCTTTTTTAAAGGCAGAAGGTGCAGGAACCAAGATAGCAACAGCAAAGCTTTCCAGTTCCATTTTGCTAAAGCAGGCTGGGATGCCTTTTCCTAAGTTGCACACACAGCACACACAAGCTTCCAACAAGCCAGCTTTGGATGCTACTCAGCTTTTCACCTACAACTAAACTCAGCTGGAGCTGCAGCACTCCTTTCTATTCTGGATGCAAAACTCCAAAGAAGAACCAAGACCAGAATGTGTTTGCAACTGTCTCATTTTTGAAACATCTCTATTTTCCTTGGATATTTAAAGGCTTGTATTTTCTTTTGCAGGCAAATGCATGACATATGGCCCAGTTCTCCCCTTCAGAAAAGGCATAATGCCATCGCTGAGCCACGACTGCACAGTTGTTAAACAGCAGGGATTATCAGGCAGGACAATATTAAGTGGTATTTAACAGCAAGACCAAAGTTCCTTGTCAAATGCTTGACTTAGTGTTCCTTGATTGTTAGCATCTCAGCAATGAGACCTTTTGCACTGAACCATTTTTCATTTTGACAACAAACCACCACAGCTATCCAACGTTGCCTTGCTGGAGCTGACAGCAAAGTATTTTTGTGGCAGAAATATTACTACGGAGTGGGGTTCGGGGTTGGAGGAGAGACGGTTTTATCCCTTTCCTTTCAGAGTGCAATGGCATTCCAAGCAGTAGGTGTCCTGAGTCACTGCCTGGCTAATGAACTCAGTATGATCCTCTGTCTAGTCATAACAATGGAGGAAAGGAGAGGGGGGGAGGGAAGAGAGAAGGAGAAAGAAAATCAAATCCTTGATGTAATTGTTTACATTCATAGAATCATAGAATCAAGCAGGTTGGAAGTCATAGAATCATAGAATCAAGCAGGTTGGAAGAGACCTCCAAGCTCATCCAGTCCAACCTAGCACCCAGCCCTGGCCAATCAACCAGACCATGGCACTAAGTGCCTCATCCAGGCTTTGCTTGAACACCTCCAGGGATGGTGACTCCACCACCTCCCTGGGCAGCCCATTCTATTGCCAACCACTGTCTCTGCCAACAACTTCCTCCTAATATCCCTCCTAATATCCAGCTTATACTTCCCTTGGCACAACTTGAGACTGTGTCCCCTTTTTCTGTTGCTGCTTGCCTGGCAGAAGAGACCAACCCCCACTTGGCTACAACCTCCCTTCAGGTAGTTGTAGACTACCTTCTTCTAGATGCATCATAATGAAGATGTATGGTGGGAGCCCAGGGGGATAGGGAAGGGAGGTTGAATTACTGATCTAAGAGTGAGTTTCCAAAACGTTTGTAGAGAATCTGAAGTGCCTTTAAACCTCCACCAAAGCTGTTTTTATTAAAGCACTAAACCCAAGAGTGCTTATGAAAGTTATAGTGTGATGTGAGCAAAAGGCAGGAAATAAAAAGGGGGGCAGGGGGGGAACTTAATGAAGATTTAATCTTCAGGGGAATATGGACTTCAAGCCTGTAAATCTACTGGAATGCTCTTATATTCTAACGTCAAAAGCTGCATCTTATGCCAGCAAACTTAACATTTTCAGTTGAGAAATCTAGTTTTAAACCCAGCTATTTATACTGTTAAAAGATGAGATGTGGTAGCTGAAGAAAGCTAAGAACCATTCTATTTTCAAGGGTCTTTCCTACTGACAGATTTATTAGGGAGTTTATCACTCCTTTTCCATCGTAGCTACTCCCTTCTGTACTTCCAGGCTGGAAAACTTCCATGAAAGATGCTGAGAATTTGATGGTGAGGTGCTCTGGAAACAGACATAAAAGCATATTGATTTTCCCTCTAAAAGAAGCAAACTTGGGAGTTTGCTATCTCTGTTTCTGCTATTCCTTTTAAAACCCCTTTACATGTCTGTCGGTTCCCTTCTCCTTGTTTCTCTTTGAAAAGGAAAGCAGCAGCCCACCTCCAATTCAGACCTTGGCTTTCATTCTTTTGAAGGGAGTCCAGGAAGGTTCCTGCAGAAACAGCTGCATTAACATCAGAATTTAATACACAGGTTTATTTGTTTTCTTTCCCTTATTTCAAGGGGAACTATCTGGGCCTGGCAATCTAGAGTGTTTGGGGCTTTGGGATGGCAGCTGGTGCCCAGCAAACCTTTCAGAAACAAAAGTCAAAATCCTGTTAAACTGCCAAGGAAAGCTTCCCCCACCCCCTATTCTCCACAACTGTTGCATGTTCACAGCATTGAATTGAGGATTTTACACTGACTTACACTGATTTCTAGGTGGCATAGGATAGGAAAGACGTTGAGGTCCTGGAGTGTGTCCAGAGAGGAGCAATGAGGCTGGTGAGGGGTTTGGAGGGTGTCATACAAGGAGTGGCTGAGCTTAGGTTGTTTACTCTGGAGAAGAGAATGCTCTCTACAACTACCTGAAGGGAGGTTGTAGCCAGGTGGGGTTGGTCTCTTCTGCCAGGCAAGCAGCAATAGAACAAGGGGACACGGTCTCAAGTTGTGCCAGGGGAGGTCTAAGCTGGATGTGAGAAGGAAGTTGTTGGCAGAGAGAGTGGTTGGCATTGGAATGGGCTGCCCAGGGAGGTGGTGGAGTCACCATCCCTGGAGGTGTTGAAGCAAAGCCTGGCTGAGGCACTTAGTGCCATGGTCTGGTTGACTGGCTAGGGCTGGGTGCTAGGTTGGCCTGTCTGAGCTTGGAGGTCTCTTCCAACCTGCTTGATTCTATGATTCTGTGAGTCTATGATTCTGAGGGGAGGTCTCACTGTCAGTACAGGCTGGGGGATGAGGTGTTAGAGAGAACCCCCATGGAAAGGGGCCTGGGGGGTGCTGGTGGGCAAAAAGCTGGAAATGAGTACACAGTGTGAGGTTGCAGCCCAGAAGGCAAATCATATCCTGGGCTGCATTGAAAGAAGAGTGTCCAGCAGAGCCAGAGAGTGGATTCTGCCACTTTGCTCTGCTCTGGTGAGACCTCACCTGGAGTAGTCTGTCCAGTTCTGGAGCCCTCATTATAGGAAGAACATGGAGCTGAATGAGTGGGTCCAGAAGAGGGTTATGAAAATGATCAGAGGGTTGGAGCAGCTCTGCTATGAGGACAGGCTGAGGGAGCTGGAGGTGTTCAGTCTGGTGAGGAGGAGGCTCCATGATGACCTAACAGCAACCTTCCAGTACCTGAAGGGGTCCTACAGGAAGGATGGAGAGAAGCTGTTTACAAAGGCTCTCCCCACTCTCATGCTGAACAACTTCCTCCTCAAGTCCAGTCTGAACCTACTCATCTCCAGTTTCGCTCCATTCCCCCTAGTCCTGTCACTACCTGAGAGCCTTCTCTTTTCTCATCTATCCTTTCACTTCATCATATGCTACAGAGCTCACACTAATAGACAAGCACTGAAACAGCATAAACTGTAAAAACAGCTCTCACAACACATTCATAGAATCACAGACTCATATTCACCCCCATTGCTGCTTTCAGCAGAAGAAAGGCAAAAATCACCATCAACAAACAACAGCCTCAATGCTGTAATAAGGAACTAGAGAATAGAGTTTCTGTGTTTCCATGTCTGTAAAATGACACTAGACTTGGCTGGGTATAATGTGACTTGGAATGAAAGTAAAATCATCTGCCTGCATGTTAAAGCAGCAATAAAACCTCCACATTTGTATCTGGAGATACAGATCTTCAAATGAAATTCTGCATTGATTCCTAGTGACTGACAGGATGGACACTGGACCATAAGTTCAGCATTTCATGAAGTGCTCTGTGCATTCCTGCTTTCACACACACCCCACACCCCCCCAACAAAAAAGCCATCTTGTCTCTTGCCAGAATATTTGGCTTTCAAAGTGCAGTTCAGCTGCTGTGGGAATTGTATAAGACAGTTTGTTCTTGAGCAATTAAAACATTTAAAAACCAAATGGCTGTGCCAGCAATAATCATGCCTTTCTAAAAATGGATTAAAATTAACACCTTGGGTCCAAATAGCTCTGCCTGCTGTGGTCTCTCCTAGTAGTTAAATATCCAGGATCTGAATGCTGGAGTTGGTCTCTAACTTCTATAAGGAGCAAACCTAAAAACCTGTATCTGGATAACCCTTAAATTAGGGATGTTTGAGGTCTGGAGCCTGATCAAGCTGTACACTTTGTGGTTTGGGCACCATCTGCTTTCCCTTCACCTCTATCTTCTCTGTGGATGCACTTGCTTAGAAATGCTCATTGCTTTCCGTGCTCTGCATGCTCCCAGGGAACCAGAGCCTGGAGGTTCACCTGTGCCACTCTTAAGCCAATCCATAGGATGCCTCTTCTGACACCTCTCCAAAATACCTGTACACTTCATGGTTTGGGCACCATCTGCTTTCCCTTCACCTCTATCTTCTCTGTGGCTGCACTTGCTTAGAAATGCTCATTGCTTTCCATGCTCTGCATGCTCCCAGGGAACCAGAGCCTGGAGGGTCACCTGTGCCTCTCTTAAGCCAATCCACAGGATGTCTCTTCTGACACCTCTCCAAAATACCTGCTTCACCAATCATTCTACCTCCCTTCACAGCTATTCCAACAAGAAACTCTCTGACTCCTGTAGCAGCCTACAGGATGAGGGACAGTTCTTAGAGGAAGGTGCCTAATTAGTAACCAAATAGAGAATCATAGAATCATAGAATCAACCATGTTAGAAGAGAGCTCCAAGATCATCCAGTCCAACCTATCTGTTGTGGTAGGCCTGATAGGCCCAAAATAGGCTTATGCATGTCCTACCTTGCCTAGGCATGTTTTTCTGCTCCACCAGAGAGGCAAGCATGGGAAACGGACACAAAACCTGGAGCCTGCCCAGGGTCCTGGGGTGTGGGGTACACACACTTAGCTTCTGCCTGCCTAGTGCAAGGCCTGTGCTTTTCCCAAATTAGGGGTCTGCCCTGACCCTCCTCTTCTCCAGGCTAAACACCCTGTGGTGATTTGGGTCAATTTAAGAAGGATGCTCAGGTGCTTGAGTGTGTCCAGAGAAGGGCAGCAAGGCTGGGGAGGGACCTGGAGCACAGCTCTGTGAGATGAGGCTGAGGGAGCTGGAGGTGTGCAGCCTGGAGAGGAGGATGCTCAGGGGTGACCTCATTGCTGTCTGTAACTACCTGAAGGGAGGCTGTAGCCAGGTGGGGTTGGTCTCTTCTCCCAGGCACCCAGGGACAGAAGAAGAGGTCACATCCTCAAGCTGTGCCAGGGCAGGTTTAGGCTGGATGTTAGGAAGAAGCTCTTCACGGAAAGAGTGATTGGCATTGGAATGGGCTGCCCAGGGAGGTGGTGGAGTCACCATCCCTGGAGGTGTTTAAAGGAGGTTGGATGAGGCACTTAGTGCCATGGTTTAGTTCATTAGAAGGGTTAAGTGACAGGCTGGACTCTGTGATCCTAGAGGTCTTTTCCCACCTGGTTAATTCTGTGATTCTGTGTTTCTGTGTGATCTGCTCTAGATGATCCTGCTCTGTCAGGGGGATTGGACTGGATAATTTTTCGAGGTCCCTCCCAACCCCTAACTTTCTGTGACTCTGTGAAATGTGGCCTAAAATGAAAATCGACCTCTTGGCAATTCCTTCAGTGGATGAAGCTTCAATGGCTCAGGCAAAACCGAGACACTGAATTTTAATTTAGATGCTTTTGGCAAGCCTTCAGCTCCAGACACCTCAGGGCTTTGTCCAGCCTATGAGCACAGAAACACAATATTGCACGTGGAATGTTACAGGAAAAAGGAACAGCTTTCATTTTCCAAGCCATATTTACAAGAGACTGCAGTTAATTGCAGCACTCAGAAATTAGCTGTTGTCTGCATGTGCCAGTTTGAAGCTAGCAGGAATATTTGGTGAGAGGAATTAGATGATAGACTGAAAAGGAAACAATGGTGATGGCTGCTGCACTCATAGGCTTGCTGAGATGGATAAGAACATAGATAACACAGTTTCCTCTCTGGCTTTGGGGTGCACTTCTCTCTCTCTAACCTGCTGTCTGTGTGACTAATCCTTCTGCTTCCTAACCCCCCTGGCTGATCCTCCCAACTCATCTTGAAAATAAGCCAAAGTTTGGTGTAAAGTAGAGGGGTGGGAAGAAGGAGGAAGGACTGGATGAAGCATTTAGTTGACTGGATAGGGCTGAGTGCTAGGTTGGACTGGATCATAGAATCAGTCACAGTTGGAAGGGACCACAAGGATCATCTAGGTCCAACCCCTCTTCCAGAGGCAGGGACACCCTACCCTAGATCAGCCTGGTCACAGCCTCATCCAAACTGGCCTTAAACATCTCCAGGGATGGGACCTCAACCACCTCCCTGGGCAACCCATTCCAGGCTCTCACCACTCTCATGATGAAGAACTTTCTGAACCTGCCCATCTCCAGCTTCGCTCCATTCCCTCTAGTCCTCTCACTCCCTGATATCCTTGATCTTGGAGGTCTCTTCCAACCTTGTTGATTCTATGACTCTATGATTCTGTGGTTGGGAGCCCCTCCTGGGGACTCAGGTTTCTGGGAGGGCTGTTGTGTTTCTGTGTTACTTTTTAACCTGTATATTTCTGTCTATAGCTGTAGCTATTGTAAATACCTGCTTGCATCTTGTGCTAAGCTGTAAATATAAAGCTTCATTCAATTTCTAGCTCAGATGAGTCTCGTCTGGGTGATTTTCACAAGTGTGGGGGGGCAGACAACACCCAAACCACCACACTGCAACAGTTAGACCTAGGCAAGAAGCTGCTGCTTGCGTGATGTGCGGAAAGAAACACCTCTGAGCCTGCCAAGGCAATCCCAGCGAGGGCAGAGATGAGAAGCATGGCAGAAGATGTGCCTGTGCCTGGCAGCTGCTGGTCCAGGAACATCTGCAGACTCTCGTATCATAAAGATAATAATTTCAGAGTGGGGAAACAAAAATGACTGGGAGGAAGAGTGAAGAGTCAGTTGTCACATCATGATGTAGAGGAGATTAAAATCTTGCTGTACTCCCTTTATATCTAAGTCTAAATCTTCTACACCTGCAGGCATGCAGGTATAGCTCTGTGGAGCTTTAACTCGTGAGGTGGATTCATGAGTGAAATGCTACTGAATACTTCTCTAGTGTCTGCTCTGTGCCCCTGTGGTAAACCTGATGGCAAACAAATGGCCTCGTTCTCTGTGGTTGCAGCAGGTGAATTCATCAGGTTCTTCTGGAGCAGAGGTCCTCTGACATATAAAACCAAAGTGCCCCTCAGAAACCTGTGGAGATATGCATGGGATATACATTATTTTGTGAGTACCTAAGCAACTGTTCCATCACGAGGAGAGCCCTACGAGGAGAGGCTGAGGGAGCTGGGATTGGTTAGCCTGGAGAAGAGGAGGCTCAGGGGAGACCTTATTGCTGTCTACAACTACCTGAGGGGTGGTTGTGGCCAGGAGGAGGTTGCTCTCTTCTCTCAGGTGGCCAGCACCAGAACGAGAGGACACAGCCTCAAGCTGTGCCAGGGGAGATTTAGGCTGGAGGTGAGGAGAAAGTTCTTCACTGAGAGAGTCATTGGACACTGGAATGGGCTGCCCGGGGAGGTGGTGGAGTCGCTGTCCCTGGAGCTGTTCAAGGCAGGATTGGACGTGGCACTTGGTGCCATGGTCTGGCCTTGAGCTCTGTGGTAAAGGGTTGGACTTGATGATCTGTGAGGTCTCTTCCAACCTTGGTGATACTGTGTGATACTGTGATCAACACATCTTCTCCTTAGCAAACCTCAGGGTATCAGAGAGACGTTCAGCAGTCTTTGATCATAGTGGGGAATCAAGCAGGGTTATGTTCAGCAAGAGATCCATAAGCATTAACAAAACAGATGATCCATAAATCTGTGACAAATGGTGTGTGACAGTGAGGCCTCCTCTGACATGAACGTTAGGCTGGATGTTAGGAGGAAGTTTTCACCAGAGTGATTGGCACTGGAATGGGCTGCAGAGAAGAAGACTGAAATGATGACTCTGATCTATACAATTGATCTGTTTTCTTGCTGGTTGTGTTATATAACTCTCTCTTCACAGAGAGAGTGATTTCCCATTGGAATGGGCTGCCCAGGGAGGTGGTGGAGTCGCTGTCCCTGGAGGTGTTCAAGCAAAGCCTGGATGAGGCACTTACTACCATGGTCTAGATGACTGGATAGGGCTGGGTGCTAGGTTGGACTGGATGAGCTTGGAGGTCACTTCCAACCTTGCTGATTCTATGATTCTATAAATTGAAGCCCAGTATCCATTACCAAAGGGTCCTCTATACTATCTCCAACTCCTGCCTCCCTTCAGGTAGTTGTAGACAGCAATGAGTTCTGCCCTGAGCCTTAGCAGTGTCTCTGTTTAACAGCTGGAAAGACTTGGGGGACAAGAGAATGAAATGTGCTACCTAAAGGGGATCAGAACAGAAGAGCTGCAGGTTGCTGTCCTGACCCAGGGGCCACAGCTGAGGTCTGCAGGTAACCCTCCTCCAGCTTCCAAATCCTCCTTGCACTTCCAAAGCGTGCAAACTCAGTGCATAACAACCATAAAGTGCTTCCAGCATGGAGGAAGTGGTTGTAACAGTGATTCTCTCCCTGTGCCCAGTGGGAGATGCAGGAATATTTTTACCCATCCCAGCAGCTGAGGAATTTCCCCACATCTCTTCTAGGGAATTCAGATGTCTTTCCAAAGCAATAAAACCTGAGATTTTTTAATGCTGACATCTTGCTGCTGTTTCTCTCTGAGAAATCTTCTTGGCCCTGCAACTCCCCTTGAAGGTTACCTTTGGGCACTGGGGGTTGATTCTCCAGGCAAAAGGCAGCCTGCCTTTAAAAGCAGCATCTCTGCAAAGACCCCGTGCCCGTTGCTTTATCTCCCTTTGCTTTCAGTGTGAGCTTTGATCTCATGGCTTTTCATCCCGGTGCTGGGAAAGGCAGCTCTGTGGCGCATCCTGAGAGCTGCCTGTGCCTGGAGCACATTGTTCCCTCTCAAACCTCTGCAGGGCCATCTCTCAGCAAGCACCCTTGATCCGTGCATGGCAGGGGCTCGCAGGCAGCCCGGCTGCTAACAGAACCTGTTAACGACGAACTGCTGCCCTAAGACAGGACATAGATGTTTCACATTCCAGCCTTTGATGCCGTTTGGACCTTAGCTGAAAGATATGGTGTCTTCAGACGTGGTGTAGAAGGGACTTTACAGGCTGAAAAAGCAATGTGGTTGCTTAACAAATTAAGGGAGGTGAAGTCTTAGCCCAGTCCCTTTGGAAGAAGTTGGCAATGACAGAGTCACTCTTCTTAAATTTGCTACCCTTCCTTTTCATTGTTAGGAGAGAGATGATTGTGGTTGAAGGTATGAGCCAGACATGCACCCAACATGTAGGTGTATCACAAAGGTTGCTAAAGTCTTTATCTGCATTCAAGCTTTCAACCTCTGAAAGACACTGCCTTGAGATGTGATGGAGTCTATGTCATTAAAGATTAAAACCATGTAATAAATCTGTTGACTGGGTAACCTCCAGCAGAGCTCTCCTTCTCCTTCTCCTTCTCCTTCTCCTTCTCCTTCTCCTTCTCCTTCTCCTTCTCCTTCTCCTTCTCCTTCTCCTTCTCCTTCTCCTTCTCCTTCTCCTTCTCCTTCTCCTTCTCCTTCTCCTTCTCCTTCTCCTTCTCCTTCTCCTTCTCCTTCCCTCTCCTCTCCTCTCCTCTCCTCTCCTCTCCTCTCCTCTCCTCTCCTCTCCTCTCCTCTCCTCTCCTCTCCTCTCCTCTCCTCTCCTCTCCTCTCCTCTCCTCTCCTCTCCTCTCCTCTCCTCTCCTCTCCTCTCCTCTCCTCTCCTCTCCCTGTTCTATTTTTATTTGGATCCTGTTTGTCTATTTCAATTCTATTACTATTTGTATATTTCTAATAATTTCTATTCCGCTTCATTTCTATTTCTTTCTATTTCTTCTTCTTTTCTATTATTCACCATTAGCAAGCACAATGTGCTAGCAATGAGCACACTATGCCCAGGTGGACAAGAGAGCCAATGGCATCCTGGCCTGGATCAGGAGCAGTGTGGCCAGCAGGATAAGGGAGGTTATTCTGCCCCTGTACTCAGCACTGCTCAGGCCACACCTTGAGTGCTGTGTCCAGTTCTGGGCCCCTCAATTCAAGAGAGATGTTGAGGTGCTGGAAGGTGCCCAGAGAAGGGCAATGAAGCTGGTGAGGGGCCTGGAGCACAGCCCTGTGAGGAGAGGCTGAGGGAGCTGAGGGTGTGCAGCCTGCAGAAGAGGAGGCTCAGGGCAGAGCTCATTGCTGTCTACAACTGTCTGAAGGGAGGCTGTAGCCAGGTGGGGTTGGTCTCTTCTGCCAGGCAAGCAGCAACAGAAGAAGGGGACACAGTCTCAAATTGTGGTGGGGGGAGGTCTAGGCTGGATGTTGGGAGAAAGTTCTTGATTGAGAGAGTGATTGGCATTGGAATGGGCTGCCCAGGGACGTGGTGAAGTCCCTGTCCGTGGAGGTGTTGAAGCAAAGCCTGGCTGAGGCACTTAGTGCCATGGTGTGGTTGATTGGCCAGGGCTGGGTGCTAGGTTGGCCTGCCTGATCTTGGAGGTCTCTTCCAACCCGGCTGATTCTATGACAACATCTGGTGTAAAACCTCCCAGACAGGAGACAGCCACTACTTTACAAAGGGTTTGGGTTTGTTACCTGCACATCTATTTACCCATATGAGCGAGAAAACAAATCTTACCCTGACAAAAGAAACACCTCAAGGCATTGGCTGTCACTTACTAAAACAGAGAACATCAAACAACTGATTAGTTCTCCTAATGAGTTGTTCTCTCCCTGTCTCCCTACCTTATTTTAAAGAAAACCTGATGATGCAAAGTGTTCCTTGGCTTCTTGCTCTCTACCCAACCAACTCTCTGTGGAAAGAGCTTCTTTTTTATGGCTGTGTATTAAAAGTAAACCAGCCCATGCCAGGCCTGGATAAAAGGCTATTTATTTTCAACCAATTTGATAGCTGCAGTTTTCAGTAATTGAATTTTCTGTGGTCAGAGAAGCAGTAATCTTAGAAACCAAATAAATATTTTTTAATAAAATGGAACACTGAGAAACCCTATAATAATGTCAAATATGTAGCCACTTATGGATGGATAAATATTTTAAGGAATTTACATCTCACCCCAATGCTTTAGGCTTTAAGCTTCCCTGGAAATTTCGAGCGACGCTGTTTTATCTTGGGGAGGGGAGGTGGGGGGTGGGGGGGAGCACAGTGTATTTAGATAAAGAACTGAATACCTATCCTTCAGTTTGCAGCAGGTTTTATTTCCAGGACTGAGAGAGCAGTTGCTGGTTTAATCAAGAAAAGAAAAATCACAACACATTCTCTCAAGCCCTTTCAATAGCTTGTTCCAGCTCATGGTGCAGGTTGTACTGCACTCACCGATGCCTGCAGTGACTCATGGAATCATAAAATCATAGAATCAACCAGGTTGGAAGAGACCTCCAAGCTCAGCCAGGCCAACCTAGCACCCAGCCCTAGCCAATCAACCAGACACTAAGTGCCTCATCCAGGCTTTGCTTCAACATCTCCAGGGACAGCAACTCCACCACCTCCCTGGGCAGCCCATTCCAATGTCAATCACTCTCTCTGACAACAACTTCCTCCTAACATCCAGCCTAGACCTCCCCTGGCACAATTGCAGACTGTGTCCCCTTGTTCTGTTGCTGTTTGTCTGGCAGAAGAGACCAACCCCACCTGGCTACAGCCTCCCTTCAGGTAGTTGTAGACAGCAATGAGATCACCCCTGAGCTTCCTCTTTTCAAGGCTAAACACCCTGTGATGGTTTGGGTCAATTTAAGAAGGATGCTCAGGTGCTTAAGTGTGTCCAGAGAAGGTCACTAAAGCTGGTGTGGGGGCTTGAGCACAGCCCTGTGAGGAGAGGCTGAGAAGCTGGTGGTGCTCAGCCTGGAGAGGAGGAGGCTCATTGCTGTCTACAACTACCTGAAAGGAGGCTGTAGCCAGGTGGGGATGGTCTCTTCTCCCAGGCACCCTGTGAGAGAACAAGAGGACACAGCCTCAAGACTGCATTGCCTTGCTCTGTTGTTGGTTGCCTGGGAGAAGAGACCGACCCCTACCTGGCTACATGGAAGTGAGAAGCTCAGAATCACCCCTAAAAGCTTCTGCACAGTCAGAGATGAGTGCCTGCCCTGGTCACACAACAGAAAATCCAGCTGAACCTCTAGGAGAAATCCAGCCCCTTGTCTTCTGATAACCAGACTATGGCACCCAAGTGCACACTCCTCACTCTGGTTTGTGCAAATTGAGGGGGCAGAGAGAGGTTTGACTCCAAATGCCTTCAGCAATCTGCAGAAGAGGAAAAGAGGAAGAGAAAAAAACCAAGAGCCACTCACTTTTATGCCATGGATATCCACACAGTAAATGACAGTTAGAGAACAATCTGAGTCTCTCCCTCAGCTTTTGTGCACCATGAGTGGTGAGAGGCTGGAATGGGTTGCCCAGGGAGGTGGTTGAGGCCCCATGGCTGGAGGTGTCTAAGGCCAGGCTGGATGAGGCTGTGTCCAGGCTGCTCTAGGGTAGGGTGTCCCTGCCCATGGCAGGAGGGTTGAAACTAGATGATCCTTATAGTCTCTTCCAAGCCTGACTGATCCTAGAAGTGCTTGTACTCTGAAGAGGCTACTGCCTGCTAAACACAGAAGGAAGCACTTTCAAACAGTGTTTCAGTGCAGGGGGAAGGCTGTGGAGGGAAGGTGCCTGTGCTCTCTGCATGCCGGACCTTCAAGAGGTCTACATTTCTGGGACATGTAGAATCAAGGTCCTGTGGCACCTCCAGTCCTAACCCTGCTGCCACCAGCAGCAAGCACTTCATCAAATCCCTGCTGATTTTGCCAAGCTCCTTTTCCAACCACGATGTGCCTTTGCGCCTTGAGTGTCTCCTGTTTCCAGGCTGTATTTACTCTCTCCAAAAGTGACAAATCCTCAGGGAACGAGTAAGTTTCAGTGGTATGCAACATGGAGATAACTGCAGAGGCAGGAACTGCATTTCTTGCAGGACTGGGTCGCATTCCAGACGTTGGTATTATTGTTCTCGTATGGTGACACCTGCTGGCAAATGCACACTCCTGTAACACCCTCTGGAAAAAGAGATCCACTAGAAAACGAATTTGGATTAGTGAATGCAGGTCAGGTGCTTGTGAAATGATAGACAGGGACACAGAAAGAACTGGAGTCATTCAGCCAAAGTCAGAAAAAACAGCATGAGGGATGTACCTCAGGACTCTAATACAAGAAATGCTGTTACAAAAGGGAGTAAATTACTCTTTGCATCCATGGGAATAAGACACAATAAAGAAGCAAAACACACACTAGTGAAACTGCAAAGATTTGGGTAAGATACCTGTGTAGTAAATGGTTTTTAACTCTGAAGCTGATGTTGTGAAGCCTTCACAACTGGCCTCAAACGGTGCAGTGACTCCATTCCTGCCTCCAGCAGCTATGCTTCTTGGAAGCTGATTTCAATATCTGAAAGGGACCTATGGAAGGCTGGAGAAGGACTGCTCAGAAAGGCTTGCAGAGCTAGGATGAGGAGCAATGGTCTGAAAGCAGAGCAGCACACGTTTGGGTTGGGCATAAGGAGGAAGTTTTTCTACAATGAGAGTGGCAAATTACTGCAAGAGGTGGCCCAGGGATGTGTTTGAGGCCTCACTGCTGGAGACATTCAAGATCACAGAATCAATGTCAGGGGCTGAAAGTGACCTCAAAAGCTCATCCAGCCCAACCCTGCTGCCAGAACAGGATCACCCAGACCAGATCACACAGGAATGTGTCCAGGTGGGTTTGCAATATCTCCAGAGAGGGAGACTCCACACCCACCCTGGGCAGCCTGTTTCAGTGCTCTGTCACCCTCACAGGGAAGAAAATCCTCCTCATGTTTAAAGGAAACTTCCTATGCCTCAGCTTCCACCCACTGCCCCTTGTGCTGTCATCAGGCATCACCCAGCAGAGCCTGGCTGCATCCTCCTGGCACTCATCCTTTACATATTTCATGGAATCATAGAATCACAGAATCATAGAACTGCCACGGGCTATGATGCCAGAGGCATCAGAAGAGATGGGGAGATGCTCTATGCAAGCAAATTCAATCCATTATTGCATTCCAAACATAGAATCAACCAAGTTGGAAGAGACCTCCAAGATCAGCCAGGCCAACCTAGCACCCAGCCCTATCCAGTCAATCAGACCATGGCACTAAGTGCCTCAGCCAGGCTTTGCTTCAACACCTCCAGGGACAGCAACCTCCACCACCTCCCTGGGCAGCCCATTCCAATGCCAATCACTCTTTCTGCCAACAACTTCCTCCTATATACATTGATGAGGTCACTTCTCAGTCTCCTTGTCTCCAAGCTCCAAGCCCCAGCTCCCTCAGTGTCTTCTCATAAGAGAGATGTTCCAATCCCTTCATCAGACTCAATGTGGCCCTGGGCAGTCAGAGGTGTTTGCGCTCACTTCAGAGGGATTGGACAAGCTGACCTTTGAGAGTGCCTTCTAACCTGCTGCAATCTGTGAATCTATGATTGATCCATTACTCAATTAGACCAGACCCAGCTTAAATGTAACCCCCAGTGTTTAGTTTGCTTCTTCTTCATGTTTTGTCAATTCTTCCCCCCCCCTCCCCATTTTAAATGTCGATGAAAACCAAAGCCCAGGTGGTTTTCAGCATGACACTCTGTAGAAATTAGGTATGAAATTACCTGTGTATTAATGATGTGTCAGGAGAATGACACACTAACAGCCAACTCCAGCACTGGCAGTGCTAATGGAGAAATAACAACCCTGCATTACACACAATATGTATTCTACAGGGCTGGGACTTTCTGTCCCTCGAGAGGCAGCTGAAACCCATATGTTTTATCTCAAAATTTCAATCCCAGAGAGCAATGATTCCAAAATGGAAGTTAAATATATGTTTGGTCACTGTTTTGCTGTCTTGCCTCCTCAGGATTCATAGAATTGTAGAATCAGGCAAGATTAGAAGGGACCACAAGGATCATATAGTTCCAGCCCCCCTGACATGGGCAGGGACACCCTACCCTAGAGCAGGCTGCCCACAGCTTCAGCCAGCCTGGCCTCAAACACCTCCAGCCATGGGGCCTCAACCACCTCCCTGGGCAACCCATTCCAGCCTCTCACCACTCTCATGCTCAACAACTTCCTCCTCTCATCCAGGCTGACTCTCCACACCTCCAGCTTTGTTCCATTCCTCCTAGTCCTGTCACTCCCTCTGAGCCTAAAAAGTCCCTCCCCAGCTTTTTTGAAGCTCTCTTCAGATCCTGGAAGGCCACAAGAAGGTCACCTGGGAGCCTCCTCTTCTCCAGACTGCACAGCCGCACAGCCCCAACTCTTTCAGTCTGTCCTTACAGCAGAGCTGCTCCAGCCCTCTGACCACCCTCGTGGCCCTTCTCTGATTCATGGCTGAGTGAAAAAATGGCATCAGATGTGCAAGACTCAGAACATCACTCATGGATGCTGCAGTCATGGAAGAGCACTGATGGTGACACAGGCTTTTGCAAGAGCATATCCCACAGCCTAACACCTCCAACAAGAATCACCACTAGCATCTGACCTGGCACTGACATGGAGCATTCCTGCTGTGCCAGAAAAAAAAAAAAAGATGATTATTTCACAATTAAAAAAACCTCTTGAGTTGTTGCCACAGTGATGTCCACCACACTGAGCAGTGGAAAGAAACCATCATTCACATTAGATGGCAAAGGGAAATCTTGTTCAGTTGCAAGATCCTTTGAAAGTCTTCATGACATTTTCCAGTGAGTTTATCTCCCTTATATACATATATAAGGTTCATATTTCTTTCTCTTTCTTTGTTCTGGAAAATTCTTGGGATAATACAGAGGTCTGCCAGCATGCAACCAGAGGGCCTAAGCTTGACAAAGCCTTTCACTCATGATGCATCATGTCAACAGTCACTGGGGATTGTTCTGTTATTGCCAAAGAGGAGCTTCTTTCAAATGTTTGCTTCCAAGTTTTAGCCTTCCCAAGTACCTCATAACATAGGATATGGAGAACAGTTACTAGGAGTTTTTTTTTTTTTCCAGCAGACAGGATCTTTGTTTTGGAGACTTCATTTTACAGTATTTGCCTTGTTTCACAAGGGAAGATGCATCTTGGTGCAGATTTTGTTGGTGTAGCTCTGGGACATCAGCTAATATTGATATTCTGTTAATCTTTGTGGTGGTTTGGGTGTTCCTCACCACCCCCACCCCCCACCCCCCCCCCCCCACTTTGGAGATCACCCAGACTAGACTCAGCTGGCTCTGGAAATTTGAATCATAGAATCATAGAATCAACCAGGTTGGAAGAGACCTCCAAGATCATCCAGTCCAGTGAAGCTTATCTTTACAGCTTAGCTCAATATATAAGCAGATATTTTCAGTAGATACAGTGATAGACAGAAATAGACAAGGTAAAAGGTAATACAGAACTACAACAGCACTCCCAGAAACCTGAGTCCCCAGGAGGAGCTCCCAACCTCCCTTCCACCTTCTCCCCACCCCTCTCAACCTTACCCCAGTCCCAAGGAAGAATGGAGGTTCAGCCATGGGGTTAGGAAGCAAAGTGGATTAATCAGAGAGAGATGGCACAGAGGCTAGAGAGAAATAAATGCAGCCCTGAGCTCCCCAGCAAAAGGACTCCCTTATCTATGTCTGGATTCTTGTTCTTATTCCTCTCAGCAAGCCTATGAGTGAATCAGACATCACTCTTGTTTTCTTTTCACAGCCTGTAATCTAGTTCTTCTCACCAAAACATTCTAGCTAGCTTCAAACTAGCACAATCTCATAGCTTAAATGAAAGATATGAGGAGGCCAAGCTCAGCCTTCATATAAATGCCACTGACTTGGGGTTCTAACAGGATTGGATTTTGGCCAGTATTCTCCCTTGCCTCACTCTTTGCCTTTCAGGATATTTGTGGAAATGAGTCACAGGGTCATTTGGTATTCAGCCCCAGGTATGAATTATAATCTTGGTATAAGTGCAAAGAAATCTAAAAGGCAAATTTTTTTCACCTCAGAAACACACTTTTCTTCATCCAGTCAGAAAATCCAGGGCCAGATACAGCCCATGGCTTGCAGGAAAGCAAGGGAGCACAGAAGCATTTGCACACACAGACAGACACTGGAGGTATTAGCAAGTCCCACTTCAAAAGCAGACCAAAATGACAAAGTATTCCACGCTGAGTGAAGGGGACAGCTTGGAAGCTGTTCAGAAACCAGAGGGGGCTCACAAGGTTGGCATAATCAGGTACATAAATTTACATCTTATCTGCATTGAAAACTAGAGGGAGGCCACCTTGATGTTCTCCTGTGCCTTTATTTAATAAAGGCTACAGCACAATTAAAGAACTGCACACATGTAACATGTTCTCCCTGAGCCATTTCCTGGAGTGATTGATTTCTGCCCCCTTCAGAGCAGTGAGCACAATAAGGCAACAGAGGAGTTAGGCAGGACCTACTCCATCTGTCCTCAGCAGGCAGCAAGGCTGGAGGTTATCCTGTCCTGTACTTAGTGAGGAGAATGGAAAAAAAAACCCTTCCAGTGTTAAGGAATATGTTTCTGTTTCTGGGATTTGATGAACAGAAATCAGACAAGAGCTACAGAAACATCATAACCCTGCCAGATTGAGTTGCCTTAAGATTCCTAGACACATTAAATCTCAGTCTGAATTAGTGCCTGATTCTGACCTCACCAGCTCCTATTCAGATGATAAAAACCTGAACTAGAGTGACTTAGCTTGGGTATGAAAGTCCTGAGACTGTTAGAAGGTCACACTACAGGGTTGGTGACACTACACAGCAAGAGACTGAAGCTCAGTGAACAGATCATAGATCACAGAATAGATCATAGAATCAACCAGGTTGGAAGAGACCTCCAAGCTCAGACAGGCCAACCCAGCACCCAGCCCTACCCAGTCATCTAGACCATGGCACTAAGTGCCTCATCCAGGCTTTGCTTCAACACCTCCAGGGATGATGACTCCACCACCTCCCTGGGCAGCCCATTCCAATGCCAATCACTCTCTCTGCCAACAACTTCCTCCTAACATCCAGCCTAGACCTCCCCCACCACAACTTGAGACTGTGTCCCCTTGTTCTGTTGCTGCTTGCCTGGCAGAAGAAGCCACCCCCCACCTGGCTACAATGTCCCTTCAGGTAGTTGTAGACAGCAATGAGGCCACTCCTGAGCCTCCACTTCTCTAAGCTAAACAACCCCAGCTCCCCCAGCCTCTCCTCATAGGGTTTGTGTTCCAGGCCATCAGAAATGGATCTCTAGATTTTCTGATGCCTTCATCACATTGTAGCTTTTCCTGACTGAAATGGATTCCTCCTTCCAGCAATATGCTGAATATCTTCAGATTGGGCAGCAACAAAACTTTCTTCCCCAGAAGGGCTGTCAAGCCCTGGGACAGGCTGCCCAGGGCAGTGGTGGAGTCCCTCAAGGCATTTAGAAGATATGTGAGTGTGGTGCTGAGGGACATCGTTTAACAGCAGACTTGGTAGTGTTAGGTTAATGGTTGGACTTAAGGATCTTGAAGACCTTTTCCAGCCTAAACAATCCTATGATTCTGTGATAAACACATTCAGCCTTTTCTGGTGAGGCCACATCTGGAGTACTGTGTCCAGTTCTGGACTCCCCAGCTCAAGAGGGACATAGAATTGCTTGAGAGAGTCCAGCACAGAGCCACAAAGATGATAAAGGGAATGGAACATCTCTGTTAAGAGGACAGCCTGAGGGAGCTGGGGCTGTGCTGCTTGGAGAAGAGGTGACCTCATCAATGGTTATCAATATGTGCAGGGTGAGTGCTAGAAGGCTGTTGCCAGGCTCTGCTGAGTGATGCCCAATGACAGGACAAGGGGCATTGGGTGGAAGCTGAGGCATAGGAAGTTCCATGTAAACGTGAGGTGGTTTTTTTTCTCTGTGAGGGTGGCAGAGCACTGGAACAGGCTGCCCAGGGGAGTTGTGGAGTCTCCCTCTCTGGAGATATTGCAAACCTGCCTGGATGCATTCCTGTGTGATCTGCTCTAGGTGACCCTGCTCTGGCAGGAGATTGGGCTGGATGAGCTTTGGAGGTCCCTTCCAGCCCCTGACATTCTGTGATTCTGTGTGATTCTGTGTGATTCTGTGTTAGGGTGTCTCTCCTCTCCTTATCACATCTCTACATGCCTTTTATCTTAACTTCAGCTTATTCCATCCTTGTCACTCTAAAATATCAAGACACACCTCTCACCTCCTTTGCAGACATCGTCCAATGTCCCTTCTCTCTCACCTCTGCTCCGAGGTCCTTCTCCATGCTTTACCTCATGTATGGATGATCTTGGAGGTCTCTTCCAACCTGGTTGATTCTATGATTCTATGTGTCTGCCAGCATAGGCACTTCCAGGAATGGTCTATGAAACACACTTTCCTCCAAAGCATTCCTTCACCCCCTCATCTTGCACAACAAACAACTGGCTGAGCACAGGGCAGCCTGACCATGGGCTGGAGTTAATGCAGTGCTGGTATGCTCAGACACTGGCGTATTCTATCACCCTGTCTTACATGTGCAATTGATCCTGCAAGCACGAGCCTCTTTCAGCTTGCACATGAGCTCAATGCCCAGACATGCATGATATAGGATTAGTAAGAGGGTTTCGTTCTGTTCTCTGAACAGAAATGGTCACGGTTTGTGGAGGTCCCCTTGAGGAAAACTTTTCTCCCAACTACCTCCCCCCCCTCTCAAGTGTGCTCTGAATTCAGTTCTCTAAAATCCAAACCATAATGCTCCTCAGAAGCACACAAAGGCAGGATTTGATGCCAGTGTGTAGCTGGATGCATTGTTAACCAGGTACAGACTCATCCCCTCACGAGGGCACATTCTATGATCAAATCTTTAGGCACAGGGGTGCTGAATATCAATTTAATTTGTCCAGTGTTGCTCTGTGTGCAACTTCTCCTGAAAGGCTGCAATGACACCAAAAGCATCTCCTGGCTGTATGCAGAGATGTGCATAAAAGATGCTATTTGTTCAGAACAACTTATTCCACTTCTCCTCTGTGGAAAAGAGGAGTTGAAAGCTTCTTAATGTTTTTATTCTGAGGTTTTAAAAGAACAAATATTGTGTGTACTGTTCTGAAGAGGCTCACACATCTGACTCCAGAAATTGCTGTGACTTGGATTAAACAGACCCCCAGTCAACATCCCCTACTTTGCTTTACTGAGCTTTCTGGCCACTAGAATCATAGAATCATAGAATCAACCAGGTTGGAAGAGACTTCCAAGCTCATCCAGCCCAACCTAGCACCCAGCCCTAGCCAATCAACCAGACCATGGCACTAAGTGCCTCACCCAGGCTTTGCTTCAACACCTCCAGGAATGGCAACTCCACCACCTCCCTGGGCAGCCCATTCCAATGGCAAATAACTCTCTCTGGGAAGAACTTCCTCCTAACATCCAGACTTCCTTAGAGGGAGGAGGTGGATAAAAAGGGAAAAGCCAGCACCCAACTAATTTTAGCAAGCCCAGAAGGAGACTCCATGCCCGAGGAACACATGGGCATTTTTAGTTCACCTTAAACCTTCCCCTTGGCATTGCAAGCCCTATTAATAAACAAAACAAACTTGTTTGAGAAAACAGATGAGTAAACATCTTTGATGGCTGTTACTGAGTCACCTTCCTTCCTTTCACCCACTGCCCTTTGGGGGCCTCTTTGACTCTGAATATTTTTATCATTAAGGCAACAGCGCTGGGCCATGTTGTGGTAAATATAGAATCACAGAAGGGTTTAGGTTGGAGGGGATCTCAAGGATCTTCCTGTTTCAAACCTCTGTCATAGGCAGGGACACCTCCCACTAGAACAGGTTGCTTAAGGCCTCATCCAACCTGGCCTTGAATACCTCCAGGGAGGGAGCAGCCACAACCTCCCTGGGCAACCTGTGCCAGTTCCACCACCCTCACTGCAAAGAACTTCTTCCTAACATCCAGTTTCAATCTCCCCTCTGCCAGTTTAAACCCATTTCCTCTTGTCCTGTCATTACAAGACCTTGTCAATAGTCCCTGCCCAGCCTTCCTGTAGCCCCCTTCAGACACTGGAAGGCCACTCCAAGGTCTCCTCAAAGCCTTCTCTTCTCCAGGCTGCAGAGCCCAAACTCTTGTAGCCTGTCCTCAGAGCAGAGCTGCTGCAGTCTTCTGAGCATCTTTGTGGCCTCCTCTGGACTCGCTCCAACAGTTCCATGTCCTTCTTGTGTTGGGGGCTCCAGAACTGCACACAGGACTCCAGGTTTTTGCATTCAAAAACAAAACACGTGGTGAGGCCAAACAACCTGGAGAGAGTGAATTGCCATTGGAATGGGCTGCCCAGGGAGGTGGTGGAGTCGCTATCCCTGGAGGTGTTCAAGAAAAGCCTTAGTGCCATGGTCTGGTTGATTGGCCAGGGCTGGGTATCACAGTATCACAGTATCACAGTATCATCAGGGTTGGAAGAGACCTCACAGATCATCAAGTCCAACCCTTTAACACAGAGCTCAAGGCTAGACCATGGCACCAAGTGCCATGTCCAACCTTGCCTTGAAGTGCCCCAGGGACGGCGACTCCACCACCTCCCCCGGCAGCCCATTCCAGTGTCCAATGACTCTCTCAGTGAAGAACTTTCTCCTCACCTCAAGCCTAAATCTCCCCTGGTGCAGCCTGAGGCTGTGTCCTCTTGTTCTGGCGCTGGCCACCTGAGAGAAGAGAGCAACCTCCTCCTGGCCACAACCACCCCTCAGGTAGTTGTAGACAGCAATAAGGTCACCCCTGAGCCTTTGGAGGTCTCTTCCAAGCTGCTTGATTCTATGATTCTATGAAGCCTCCCTCAGCAGTGTGGGCCCTTGCCATTAACTCCCTCCTCGGAACAAAACTCCCTGTTATCATCACGCTGAGGAAAGAGAGAGCAAAGGAGAGCGAGAGGAGAGTCAGGCTGGCACCAGAAACATAATTTAGTGTGCAGGTATTTGATTTGATAAAAACCCTACCTTCATTTAAAAAAATACCTCTCTGCATGTATATATGTATATATATAATAGGGTCCTGACAAGGTTGTAATTCATCGAGAGGGGCCAGGTCCAGAGTTTGGGTTTGACATGTCACTCCAACCTAAACCATGACTGGTTTTACGTGATCCCCTAAGAGGGTAGCGTGTTGCAGCTGGCAAAAAAATAAACAAACCTGAGCTCTGTGCTAACAGACTTCCCCCCCAACCCCCTCCCCTCCTTTTGATTTATGCCACGAGCAAAGGAGAAACAGCGACAGGCTTGTGAATCTAGGCTTCGTTTGGTCACCCTGTGCTGGCTGCACAGAAGGCTCCTGAATGGGCAGAGATGGGCGGTGTGAAATCCATGGCAGACAGGTCTAGAGTAGGCAGGATGGGGAAGCAGACCACATGTGCTAGTTTGAGGCTAATTGGAATATTTTAATGAGGAAAATTAGATTAGAGGCCGTGAAAAGAAACAGTGGTGATGTCTACTGCACTCATAGGCTTGCTGAGGTGTATGCAAGTGAGAACACAAACACAGGTAAGACAGAGCGTGTGCCTGTCTGTCAGGGTCAGTGTTTCTATCTGGGCTGCTTCTGTGTAACTAATCTTTCTCCCTTTAACCCCCCTGGCTGATCCTCCCTAACCTTCTGTGCTAGTTTGAGCCTAGCTGGGATATTTTGGTGAGAAGAACTGGACTATATGCTGTGAAAAGGAAGCAATGGTGATGGCTGCTTCACTCATAGGCTTGCTGAGATGGATAAAAATAAGAACAAGAACATAGATAACACAGTTTCCTCTCTGGCTTTGGGGTGCACTTCTCTCTCTAACCTGCTGTCTGTGTGACTAATCCTTCTGCTTCCTAACCCCCCTGGCCAATTCTCCAAGCTCATCTTGGACGTAAGGCAAACTCTGGGATAAGGTAGAGGGGTGGAAAGAAGGTGGAAGGGTGGTTGGGAGTCCCTCCTGAGGACTCTGGTTTCTGGGAGGGCTGTTGTGTTTCTGTATTACCTTTAACTTGTATAGTTCTGTCTATAGCTGTAAATATTGTAAATACCTGCTTGTATTTTGTGCTAAGCTGTGAATGTAAAGCTTCATTCCTTAACTTCCAGCCAGCTGAGTCTATCCTGGGTGGTTTCACAAGAGTGGGGAAGCAGGTAACACCCAAACCATCACACTACAGGAGCTCTGAGGGTTAGGATTTTTGGTGTGTGAAGCATCACACACATGTATGATCCTCTTTTTGGTTCCTTTTTTAATTCCCAGGGAACTCTCTGCTTCTGCTGATGTGCTGCTGAGGGGAACCTGGCATGATTCCTGTGCAGCAGTCAACAGCATATTTTGGTATCACCCATTAAACTCAGGTTTTATTTCAAAACATCTCCTTTGTCTTGAAGAGTCAGAAAAGCAAAGATACTCCCCTGCAAAATAGTATTTTCTGGTTGTGGATGCTAGATGGGTGAGTTAATTTTCTATATACTGTCTCAGCAACAGAACAAGGGGACACAGACTCAAGTTGTGCCAGGCAAGGTCTAGGCTGGATGTTAGGAGGAAGTTGTTGCCAGAGAGAATGATTGGCATTGGAATGGGCTGCCCAGGGAGGTGGTGGAGTCAGCATCCCTGGAGGTATTGAAGCAAAGCCTGGATGAGGCACTTAATGCCATGGTCTAGTGACTGGCTAGGGCTGGGTGCTACGTTGGACTGGATGATCTTGCAGGTCTCTTCTAACCTGGTTGATTCTATGATTCTGTGATTCAGAACATACTTAGACCTTCCCTTACCTTCCCTCTCCACTGCTGGAATTGCATTAAGAGTGATACTTTGAGTAAAAGTAGAGCCTAGGGAAGGCAGAGAGGGCTGCAGTGACAGACACTAACCAAAGCTCACTTCTTTGCTCTCAAGCAAATCGAGCAGACTGCCCACAGCTCCCACACAACCCCGATCCCAGTCCTGGGGCTGTCCCTTTGACAACTGGTGCATGGGAAATGACTTAATTCCCCACAATGGACCCAGCCCTGTCTCTGCACAAATCCTTGAACTCCAAGCAAGGCTCTGTGGTTTCTCCTATTGTTTTCAGTTTGTTTTTCTTTCCATCAGAAACACAAGGCTGCAGTGTTGGATTTGTAAGTATAGATGACAAGTAGAGAGTGTCAGAGCTGCATGTTGCTTTTCACCTTGGACATATACCTTGAATTGCTGTAGCTGGATGCCTAAAGAAACAGGGTTTATGTGCTACTCTTGTATGGATTTCTTCTCCATTCCCTTCTAGCCCATACATTTCTAATCACTGACTAATTTCAAGCAAACCTACCAAAGGATTAAAGACCTTAAAGGTGAGTTTCTGACAGATTTCATGAAACAGGGAAGTGGGATAGGGGAGACAGCTCCCAAATGCTAAAAGGAGACTCCACTGTCCCCAGGGCAGCCAAAAAATAAAACACATTAGAGGGAAGAAAAGAGAGAGAGATGTAGATAAGTATCTGTCATTAAACTCCACACAAAACTACTTGTTTACTACTATGGGAATTTTTACATCCATCTCTCTGCTTCCAGGATGCAGGAGCTGAGTCCTAGAAGCACATGGGAATTTAGCTGTATGTGCTCTGATCCATGAAGTTTAACATAGGCTTAGGAGATCTGGGTCTGAAATCTGGTGTGCTGCCAAATCTTTTCAGAAACAGAACCCGAAGCAGCATTTCAACCCAGTTAGTTTCCACGACAACAGCCAAATATAAATCTCTGCGGCACAGCAAAGAAAAAGTGTGTCAGTGGCACTGCTTACATGATGAAAGACAGAAATTAGTCAGTATCATTCGAAGCCTGTAACAGGAGGATTTGCTTTTTTGCAGTTTGTTGCCGTACTTACACAGTGCAATCCTCCTCCTGCTATTTGAAACCGGAGTGCAGATGCACACAGAGACAGAGAAATGCATTGGACGCTATTTAAAATCATGGAATCATAGAATCAGGCAGGGTTGGAAGGGACCACAAGGATCATCTAGTTCCAACCCCACTGCCACGGGCAGGGACACCCTACCCTAGAGCAGGCTGCCCACAGCCTTATCAAGCCTGGCCTTAAACACCTCCAGCCATGGGGTTTCCACCACCTCCCTGGGCAACCCATTCCAGCCTCTCACCACTCCCATGCTCAACAACTTCCTCCTCACGGTCAGTCTGAACCTACCCATTTGCTCCATCCCCCCTAGTCCTGTCACTCCCTCAGAGCCCCAAAAGTCCCTCCCCAGATTTTTTGGAGGCCCGCTTCAGATCCTGGAAGGCCACAAGAAGACCACCAGGGAGCATCTTCTTCTCCTGACTGAACAGCCCCAACTCTTTCAGTCTGTCCTCACAGCAGAGCTGCTCCAGTCCTCTGAGCATCCCAATGGCCCTTCTCCAGACATGCTCCAGCACATCCACATACTTCTTACAATGGGGGGTTCAGAACTCCAGGTGGGGTCTCAGCAGAGTGCAGTAGGGGGGGAGTATCGTCTTCCTCGACCTGCTTGCCACACTTCTCTTGATGCAGCCCAGGCTCTGGTTGGCTTTCTGGGCTGCAAGTGCACACTGCTGGCTCATGTTGAGCTTCTTGTCACCTTGAGCACCTCCAAGTCCCTCTCCTCAGGGCTGCTCTCCAGCCACTCACTGCCCAGTCTGGATTGGTGCTTGGCATTGCCTCGACCCAGCTGCAGGACTTTGCCCTTGGTCTTGTTGAACATCATGAGGTTGGCTTGTGTCCACCTCTGCAGCCTGGCCAGGTCCCTCTGGATGGCATCCCTGCCCTCCAGTGTGTCTGCTGCACCACACAGCTTGGTGTCATCAGAAAACTTGCTGAGGGTGCACTCAGTGCCATTGTCCATGACATTAGTTATTTATTTTTCTTCCAGCTCTTTTCTCTTTGTTGCTGAATCAGAAGCACTGATTCACAAGAACAGCAGCAGCAGCAGTGTGGGTTCCTGTGCCTAAGCTTTATATTCTGTAAGTCTATCCTAACAGTGTGTCAAATGTTTGCTTTGGCGACACCAATCCCTCAAATCCCCCTTTTTATACTAATATTTAAAATGGGAAAAGGCTTTAAAAGAATGAGCACAAATCACTGGTTCAAAGGTTTTATTAGGTTTCCAGCTGAGAATTGCTTCTGCTAAGAATGGAGATGTGAAAACCCCCCAAAACAACCCAGCATTTAGGCTGGTTTATTGGGGTTTATTTCCTTTAAGAAGCTGCTACTGCAGTCCCCTAGGAATGGGAGGAGCAGCAGGAGGGATAGGGGGTAACAAATGATCTTTTTTCTCCTGTAAATCCCAGTAACTGGGATTACTTACAGATCATAAAGACTGACCTCTAAACTATCCCAATTATGAAAGCTAAGGAAAAAATTCAGCTCAGCAGAAATGAGATCAACTTCCCAACGGTCAGAGGCACCACTGAAAATATTCCTTTAGAAATGTATTTGTATTAAATATTTAGGAAATTCTGGACAATGGTTTTGTTGAAAACTCAGAGTTCATAAAGTTTCACTCAGCTCAGTTGTTAAGCTGAGGGAGATGGGAACAAGACATGCCTGTGCAGAATGAGCCTGGCTGGATTTTAAGGTATTTACACAAGGGAGGTTTATGGTGTTATTGTGACAACTGCCCTGAATTAAGCTACCTTATCTCTTTGTTTATCAGGGTTTGTTAGCTCAGGAAGAGTGCTGTCCTTGTGCACCAATGCTGGCTCACACTGGGCTGCTGTGGAGCATAGGAAGAGCATGAGACCTGCTCATGCCTGCTCTGTAAGGTAGGAGAAGGATCCTTCAGGCCACTCCAGCCAGCAGGTTACTAGGAATGGCCAAGGCAGTTCATCTCACTAACAGTGAGGCTGCTCCTCCTTCCTTGCCAGGAGTTTGGCACTACAGTGCCATGCAGGTGTGTAGTATGTGATTGCAGCAGGATCCTGGAAAAACAGGAGGAACAGGACACAGGACCCAGCCTGCTTCTGGGCTGTGTTTGACAAAGACAAAAAAGCCTGATGGGAAAGAGCAGACCTGTGGGTAGCAGGGGCCCTGCAAACTGTGGGAGTTTGCCAATGAGATGAAATACCTGAGCTACAGAAAGCATCACCCATGGGGTAATACACTTGAGGCATTATCTGGCTCTTTGCTTTTCTTGCTACCTCTTTTCTAAACCTGTGGGTTTGCGTGTGCCTAACAGCAGCCTGTCCTGCTGCCACCCTGCTTAGTCCTAAGCTTCTGTCCAGTGTTCCCTTCGCTGCCAAGTCAGAGCAAAGAGCAAAGCAGGCAGCCAAGCATTCCTGCAGAACACATGCAGAAGTTACTGGTTTGTGGGGTGGGAGAATAAAAAGCCTCATTATCTCCTCTAGCGTGGAGCTTTGCTGTGCTTGGACATAGGTACAGTTTAAGTGTATCAAATAGCTTTTCATCTGGAAGCTAAGTCTGGAAGCACCAAAAGGAATTTCGCTGCTGTAATCACCCATCCTTATGTGCCAAGAAACTTTCATTCTCCAACCCATGCCAAGCAAGCCCTTGTTGGTGGATAATAATCTGAAGACCACGATCTTTGAAACTTCTGTTAGGAAAGTGAGTTAATCAAGAGGAAACAAAAGAGGTTAATACAGTCATGTTTCACTAGAGGACTGCAGTGTCAAACCACAGGAAGTTGTCTCCAGTGGGTTTCTGATCTCTGTTGAAGACAACAGAGACAGAATTTTCCATTTACTCAGCAATCAGAGATTACACCAGGGAATTAACAGCATTGGATTCATCACCTAGTGAACTGCAGTGAGAGTGCTGCATGCTTGCAATGAGAAGATCTCAGCTTTAGTGAACTGCAGTGAGAGTGCTGCATGCTTGCAATGAGAAGATCTCAGCTTTGGTGAACTTCAGTGAGAGTGCTGCATGCTTGCAATGAGAAGATCTCAGCTTTAGTGAACTGCAGTGAGAGTGCTGCATGCTTGCAATGAGAAGATCTCAGCTTTAGTGAACTGCAGTGAGAGTGCTGCATGCTTGCAATGAGAGGATCTCAGCTTTAGTGAATTGCTGTGAGTGCTGCATGCTTGCAATGAGAGGATCTCAACTTTAGGTACCAGGAGATAGGTTGGTATGGATGTGAAAGAGGTTATCTGGTGCTAATGAGCCCAAAAAATGATTTTACTTTTAGAAGCTACTCAAAAGCAGAGTACATTATTACTTAATGGCACTTTATGATACTGATTTAATGTACTTTACCAGGGGAGTTCATTTTCATTAATCCATTTTGCAGATAGTAAAACCAAGCCACAAGAAAGGACAAAACTCTTGAGTCAGCAGAGAGAGGGCATGCTGAGATAGCCAGCAAAGGAAGAAGCAAGTTGAAGAGCAAATTATACATGGCTTTAAAATTCAACCAGCAGCTTTAACTTACTTTGAGGCACTGCTGTCTTAACAAGGATGAGAAAATGATATTTCAAATACATCATTTTAGCTTGATGACACTTTTTCAAATGAAGGGTTTCTGTTGCAGCCCCTGTTATTCTGCCTGCACTAAAAAGATAACTTTCAACTATTTTGCCTATCATTTTTAAAGAGAGAAAAAAAAAAAGAAAAAACAAAAACCAAGTCTGAAAGAACAAAGACATCAAAGACTTCTGCAGAGAAGGAAGTGCTTTCTAGCAAAAATCATCCACTCTTGTCAATGAAACCTTTGTCAGATAGTCCCTCTCCTGCCTTGGCTGCTGCATGGTTAAAGATATAAAATCAACTGAAGACAGCAGAGAAAGAGAATCCCTGAGAGAATGAAAAAAGTCATGTCCCAGCAAAGTCCTCTCTTTGCCCTCAGTGTTTATCTGACATGCTGTTATTGATAGCTCTGTTTCCAACTCCCCTGACTAAGGGAGCACATAGACCTTTGATTGCACTGAAGTTGATTTAAACCATCCCAGCAATTTCTGAGGCTGTTTTTCACCTACATGAGGAAGTTCTTGAGAGGATTTTGAAGCAATACAGTATGGTAGTTAAAACCAAGACCCTTTTAAAAAGAACTGCATTTCCCCAGGCTGTCCATCATTTTTCCTTTTCCTAATAATACTACAGAACCTTGCATCTTTGGTAGGAAGAAGGCAACTGAAAGCAATGGGCTTGGATCACTCCAAAGTACCAGTGCAAATGCCTTCCCTTTTGGCTCTCAGGTTCTCAAGTCCTATAGATCCTGGGATTTCTTTTCCCAGCCATCTAGATTTTACTGGTAAAAAGCTTTCAACTTGTTTAGCCACTGGAATGATGTTGGGACCTCCACTCTGTTTTAACATCTTCTGGCTAACATCCTTCTGTGCCACTGTCTTAGAATCACAGAATCAGTCAGAGATGGAAGGGATCACAAGGATCATCTAGTTCCAACCCCCTGCCATGGGCAGGGACACATCTTCCATAAATTTACATCTTCCATCAATTTAGCATCTCACTCCAAAATTTAGCATCTCACCTGAATTTACATCTTGTCTCCATTTTATATCTTACCCCAAAATTTAGCATCCCACCCCAAAAGTTAGCATCTTATGCTCATTTTACATCTTATCCCAAAATTTAGCACCCCACCCAAAATTTAGCATCTTATCTGCATTTTATATCTTACCCCAAAATTCAGCATCCCACCCCAAAATTTAGCATCCTACTTCAATTTACATCTTATCTCCATTTTATATCTTACCCCAAAATTTAGCATCTAACTCCTATTTAGCATCTTCATTTTATATCTCACCCCAGTTTAACATCTTATCCCAAAATTTAGCATCCCACCCCAAAATTTAGCATCTTAACATTATTTTATATCTTGCCCCAAAATTTTGCATCCTACTTCAATTTACATCTTATCTCCATTTTGTACCTTACCCCAAAATTTAGCATCTTGCATCAATTTAGCATCCTACCCCAAAATTTAGCATCTTGCATCCATTTAGCATCTTGCATCAAGACATTCTGTTAAATTTTGGCTTAGGTCTTACTGCAACTTTCGCTTGTATACTTGCTATACAACAAGTGGGTTCACAGTTCTTTTCAGTGCCTTTTTTCAGCCCCTTCACAACTAACATGTGAAGAATTGATCAATTAACTCATATAGGAAATGGTGCCTTACTCCTGGAGTACTGCAGCAAGATGTTACTTCATGTTTGGTTGGCTTTAACATTGTTCAGCTGAGCTCCTTCTGATAGCTATTACGAATTTCCCCTCAACAAGTTGGGTTTGACCTCAACACACCTGGAGATTTCACCTTTATGTTTCACCTCTGACCTATCCCAATATAGTTGACATTCTGCAATTATCAGCAATTTGTTAGCTTTATTTTTGTTAGCACTCAGTTATGCAAATAACAGACTTCTAATAGGACTGTCCCTACTGGGCTGAAAATGGGTAGAGAAGTGTTTGAAGGAATGTCTGCTGTAGCCTGGGCTCATTGTGCGTGGGCAGGAAACAAGGAATCAGAGGATACTTATCCCACACAGCCTCTTTTTCATTAAGTCTTAGGAGAATTTACAGCCTGGATGTTGCCTGCTTCAGGAAGGTGGACTTGAAATTGAACTTCTCTGTACTTTCAGCTTACTATCCTAGCTACATACCCTTAGTGTTTCTCCTGTAACCAAGGAAGGGCAAGATCTGAGATACTCTCAAATGGCAACAAAGAAAGAACATTTTACAACTCCAAAGAGGATGAACTTGATCTGGAGCAGGTTCATCACGTGGAAGGAGAGAGGCCTTGAGCACAAGCCCTATGAGGAGAGGCTGAGGGAGCTGGGATTGTTTAGCCTGGAAAAGAGGAAACTCAGAGGAGACCTTATTGCTGTCTACAACTACCTGAGGGGTGGTTGTGGCCAGGAGGAGGTTGCTCTCTTCTCTCAGGTGGCCAGCACCAGAACGAGAGGACACAGCCTCAGGCTGCGCCAGGGGAAATTTAGGCTGGAGGTGAGGAGAAAGTTCTTCACTGAGAGAGTCATTGGACACTGGAATGGGCTGCCTGGGGAGGTGGTGGAGTCACCGTACCTGGAGCTGTTCAAGGCAGGACTGGACGTGGCACTTGGTGCCATGGTCTGGCCTTGAGCTCTGTGGTAAAGGGTTGGACTTGATGATCTGTGAGGTCTCTTCCAACCCTGATAATACTGTGATACTGTGATACTGTGATCACAGACTTCTTAATGCAGACAGTGAACTGCCACAGAGCAAAGCTGTGTCCTGGACATGTCTATGTTGTTTTTTGTGCTTGAATACAGGTTTTCTTTATAGGCTCTTTGCAGCTTTCTATACTGAAAATAAAACACCTGATCCCATCACATTCTGTTCTCCATGTACCAAAAGTGTTTTTAACCCACAGCATTACACACGCATCAAAGATGCAGACAAAAACACGCTGGGCCCCATTTCCATACCTTTCTTCACCCACAGCAGCATTCAGCTATATTTGACGTGTCAAGTTCACCATCCTCCCGCCAGCAAACAAGTCCTTTCCCTGTCTTGTGACCTCATCCACTTCCCTGTCAAAAGATTAAGGCACATTTTCAACGCTTAAGGCTATTTTTAGACTGCACTAGAGACATGTGGGGAGGAAAGTAGCTGGTGCACTTTCTTCATAATGTAATAATCTCTGTGTCTAGAAAACCCACACAGATTTTTCACATAATTATCCTGGTTAAAGCTGGATTAATTGAATCAGTCTGAGATGTCGTTGGTCAAATCAGCTTCCTTCAGAGGGTCTGCAGTGGCTCCCATGGCTGAGAATGAACTGCCACAGGATGCAGGACATGGGCTGCTACCTCTGCCATTGGGAGATGCTCTTTTCCAAGTGTCCTGAACACGTGGACAAATCAGAGAATACCAAACTTAACACAATCAAAGCAATATATATATATATATATATATATATATATATATTCCTCCTTCCCTAGAGAACAAAGTATTAGAATATTCAAATAAGAGTCAGAAAAGGCAGTTCAAGCCAGTCCCTCCCAGGATCACCCTTCATGGTCTGCCCACTTTGCCAAATACTGAATTTGCTTCCAGCCATGCCTGGCAACTCTCCACCCCTGAATATGTGCATTTGGATGCATAATGGTTATTGCATGTCACGCTCGTGGGCATTTGGCCCATGCAGCACTCTGTTTCCCAATCTATAAGTACATGAAATATAAGACTAAGTAAAATCTGAGACATTGTGGAAACTGATGAGGGCTTGAATGAGCTCCTGGAATAAAACTCGAGTCCTTCCCCACCCAGAGCAGTATTTTTAGGAAGTGGATTGAGAAATGTTTTCCTGCTCCATTTCCATGTTTACTGGGATACAACATTGTTACACTCGATTGCATCAGAAAACATGGAAACAGCTCTACAAATTGATCCCACCACAAGATCTCAGAGGAATTTGCTCCTTGTCTCCAAGGAGTTTACCCAGCATAAACAATGTCAAAGAAATGAAAGGCAGTCCTGAGAGAGTTAGTGTCTCTCCACTGAGCTTCATAAATATCAGAGGATAAAGAGAGCTGTTGGGTATAGATAAATCTGGATGGATGTTATCATGCTAGAATTCTTCTGAGCCACTGGATCTAGCCATTCATAAAATGATAGGCCATACTGGACATCAAAGTGAAATCTGATGTAGTTCAGGAGACTGAGGCTTTGAAGAGGCCTTACAGTGGCCTTTAAGTATCTGAAGGGGGCATAGAGGAAGGCTGGGGAAGGATTATTAACAAGGTCTTGTAATGACAGGATGAGGGGAAATGGGTTAAAACTGGCAGAGGGGAGATTGAAACTGGATGTTAGGAAGAAGTTCTTTGCAGTGAGGGTGGTGAGACACTGGCACAGGTTGTCCAGGGAGGTTGTGGAGCACAGAAGCACAGAATGTGATCAAAGGTGTTCAAGGCCAGGTTGGATGAGACGTTGAGCAACTTGTTCTAGTGGGAGTTGTCACTACCTATGGCAGGAGGTTGGAACTGGATGAGCTTTGAGGTGCCTTCCAACCTAAACCATTCTGTGAATCTTTGATCACAGAACTGAAATAAAGATGGGACCAAAAGAAGGATGATAGGCAGTTTCCTTTCCAGGGGTGTTAAGTGCCTAAGCCACATCAGGAGATACAACTGGACTCCAGTTCAGTATATTCTAATGCATATCAGGCACCTAAATTCCTCTGAGGTTCTGAACTCAGACATTCAAGCCAGAGTAGAATTCAAGGCCATTGATCAGCATGATAATGGGAAACAGGAGCTTAAACATTTTCAGTTTGAAACTGGGATCTCTTCAATAATAGAAACTCTAAAAATGGACATGGATTTTCAGACATTTAAGATGCTTTTGCATGTAATCAATTTGAAACCAGCTCAGTTTCAGGGGAAAATGGTTCTGTCTTTGCCAAAAAAGCATTTTTTTGGTATAGGTAAACTAATTTTTCACAGCCCCCACTCCCTCTGTTTCATATCTTGTCTTTCCATCTGTTTCCATTCCTTAGTACAAAATGTGGTTGAATAGGGAATTCCCTTATCAGGAAAAAAAATCCACCTTAATTATTAATGATGGAAATTATTCTGACTGGGACAAAGAAATGAACAAGAAAGTGGAAACAACAAACCTAATATAAACTGATTTTTGTGGAGGGGGTTCTAAGCCCTATTAAGTTTGTTGGGTTTTGTTTATTTGCTTGGTTTTCATTAGAGATTGTAAGGATTTCACAGAATCCTAGAATCAGTCAGGGTTGGAAGGGACCACAAGGAGCAGCCAGTTCCAAACCCCCTGCCATGCCCAGGGACACCCTACCCTAGAGCAGGCTGCCCACAGCCTCAGCCAGCCTGGCCTTAAACACCTCCAGCCATGGGGCCTTGACCACCTCCCTGGGCAACCCATTCCAGCCTCTCACCACTCTCATAATCAACAACTTCCTCCTTACATCCAGTCTGAATCTCCCCACCTCCAGCTTTGCTACTTTCCTCCTAGTCCTGTCACACCCTGACAGCCTAAAAAGTCCCTCCCTAGCTTTTTTTGGAAGCTCCCTTCAGATCCTGGAAGGCCACAAGAAGATCACCTGGGAGCCTCCTCTTCTCCAGACTGCACAGCCCCAATTCTTTCAGTCTGTCCTCATAGCAGAGCTGCTGCAGCCCTCTGAGCATCCTCCTGGCCCTGCTCTGGACACACTTCAGCATCTCCACATCCCTCTTGTAATGGGGGCTCCAGAGCTGGTTGCAGTATTCCAGGTGGGGTCTCAGCAGAGTGGAGTAGAGGGGGAGAATCCCTTGACCTGCTGGCCACACTTCTAATGCAGCCCAGGATCTGGTTGGCCTTTTGGGCTGCAAGTACACACTGCTATCTCTTTGTTTGAGTTTTTGTCTTCAACAGAGAATGGAAAACAAATACTGTGAGGCTCAGAGTGAGCAGCCTGATTTCTCCTCTGGTGAATCCCAAGTTTGGGGGCAAAACTGAAGTATTCTCCAGGAGAAAAAATTGATTTTGCAATCTCTATCAGAAAACTGTTTTGATGGAAAACTGCCCAGCAGACTTACTGAGGGCATGTGGTGACATTAAATAAGCAGTTACAGTCTTTCAGGTAGATTTCTTGCAAGACTGCTTTTGCCATTAGGGTGAACAAGCAGTCTTCCTCAAGCGAACCTGAGAACCAGGAGGCTTAGGAACAGAAATTCATTGCCTAATAGAAGAGGAAATTTGGTCCTCATTGTGAGGTCCACTAGATTTAAAGCTGCACAAAAGTAAAACTGGTTCATTCAAAACTTGGCTGGACCACACAATCAAAAATGGACTAATTGGATGGTTGTGACTGCTTTGCAACCCAAAGAATGAAAATCACTCAAAAAAGGAGTAACAGCATGTTTGTTAATGCTTTGCAACCCAGGGTATGAAAATCACTCAAAAATAGACTAACAGGATATCTGTTACTGCTTTGTAACCCAGAGTATGAAAAACACTCAATTCATAAACTCCTTATAACTAAATAAATATCTTTATCAGCATCTTCCCCATTCTAAAGCTAATGAAACTGAGCCAGAGATCAGGTGTTAGGGCCAAAGCTGCAGTGGTTCAGTCACAACAGCACAAACATAACCCACAAATCCTGTCACCCTGTCCTGTTCTCCCTTCTAACTACAGGGCCACACTCTGCGGGTACGAACAGCTGCTCCGATGAGTTGGAGCTGGAAGGAGTTGGCTGATCCTGTGGCAGCCAAGCTGTTCCCAGAGTTTCCTCAGGAGAACGATGTCTGAGCAGGCAAAGACTCTGGCAGTAGTTTTCAATTGTTCCTAGAGGCTGGCACACAGGGATAATTAGAGACTATAGCATATGTAACAAGAAATTGTTCCCTTCTCCACCCTGTACGTGGCAGACTCTCAGTACAGACACAGAGATTAACTTCTGCACCTGAATCAGAACAAAGTGTTGTTCTCTTCCCCTCTTCTCTTTCCCTCCCCCTAGTTCTTGTCCATCCCTTTTGCTGCCCTTATTTTAATCTACAAAACAGTAATAGGACTGCAGGCATCCTGCCAGGGTACAGCCTGCATCCACCTGGCAAATGCCAGGTTCCTTCTCCTGGCTCCAATTAAAAAACACTAAGAAAAGGAGGAGTCAGGAGGTAATTTTTGAGCCAAGGCATCCGCCCAGGGTGTCCAGACTTTATAGGAATTAAATTTATGGGAACTAAAGACTTCCAACACTCTCTTGTTCTTTCTCTTGCTCTGGAAGATGATTTTTTATCACCCTTGACGTTGGAGTAAAAAAGTTTTAAGAGACTGAAACTCTGAATATTGGTAGCATTACTATTTTTGCTTAATAAATAAGATGGGAATCGTGTGGGAAAATACCCTGAGGCCAAGAGCATTTTGATGTATCAACAATTTTTACTTCTGCTCTAACACCTAAGTGGAAAGACTTAAGAGTGACTTCAGAACACAGTCTCTGGGACTCTGAACAAAGCAGCAAGCCTTCCACCAATTCATCCCCAGTAATTGTCTTTCCCTGCAATAAACTGTTCATAACTCAACTGTACACTTTGCAAGTTTCATTGAGGAACCTGGCAGTTGTTATTCACACACTAAGTGCTTCTTCAAATTCAACATAAATCCACCAGCAAGTACTCAGAGGATCTGGTGTGTGAGGAATGCTTTTTCTCAGCCCTACGTGCAACCACGATTTTAATTCTACCCCACATGCTATCAACACTGCCTGTCAGCCACAGCTAACCCTTCAAACTGGCTTCTTCTATCCAGTGGTCCAGCAGTGGTCCCTACTCTGGCATTATGCTTTATGATCTTAGTGTTGGCATTCGTCAGACACACTCATACTCCTCTTTTCATCCCCATTCAAACCCCCAAACACTAATTTCATCATTCTAGGGTGAAAGATGTAAGAACAGAGCCTCGACCACATCTCACTGACCTGGCATGTTCTATTAAATGAAGCAGGTTAGGAGAAGTCCCAACAAACCTCATTTACATTTCAATAGAAGTTAGATGGGAATTCATCCCACTGACTGACATGGGAACAGCGATTAAAGCAGTACGAATAAAGCAGCACTTCTTCAAATTGCAAACTCCTTGGGGCAGGGAAACGTGCCAAATTCTGCCCTTGTTGAATGTCTTGGATCATTTAGCAGGATATGAATGGGGCAACCTAGATCTTCTATCTACCACGTGCTCTTCCAGTCCAGTCTGAGGTAGATGCTTTATCACTATCTCCATTTAAGCCATGGATAATCATATCTAGCAGCAGCACAGCAATGCATGAATTAATGATTAATGATGATAGGGTTCCTGGAAGCATTTTTTTTTAGCCAAACATCACACTTGCAAATGACTCACTGCAAGTCAGTAAACACTGGTCATTAGCCAGCAGTTACAATGCAAAGGAAGCAGCAGTTGACTTCAGTGGATTATACTCTCCACTCAAGGGGAATTAGAGAGACCCAATGGAATGCAATTACAAAACCAAGGCTGTGGATGGGATCAGCTCATGGTATATCAAAGCTACTGTTGAGCAATACAAGGCATTGCTCTGGCACCTCAGACCAAGGAGTTGCTCAGTCCAGCTTGTCTGGCTTTTTCTGTGATGGAGACCAGAAAGTGAAGAGGAAGTTAAGTGTGGTGCTGTGTCCAGGGCTTCAGGGCTGAGAAAACAGTCAGCAGGAATCATATTTCATCAGATAAATAAGGATAAATTTACAGGGTTTCTGTCCCCCCCTTTGTCAAAGGTTTTTGCCTATTGTTTGGAGTATCCACAATCTCTCTGGGCAACCTACTCCAGAATCTCAGCACCCTCATACTGAAGAACTTCTTCAAAAGATTCAGTCTAAACCTCCTCTCTCTCAGCTTCAAACCACTCCCCCTTGTCCCATTGCTAGATACTCTTTTGTATCAATGAGAATTTTACCTTAACCACTCATCTATATGCAGCTGTGGCCTTCATTTCAATGGACTGATACAACCTGCTGGAAGTGTTGAAGCCTTATAGAATCAGTGGCATTATTTAGTTCATTTCAAACCAGAATCTGACTGCTGAGATGGGATGGGTCAGAGATATTAATAAAGAGTCTGTGTCAAAAAGAAATCATACATGCATTATGATTTTATTTTTCACTGTTGGGTGGATTGAATACTACAGGTCTTAGCTACAAGTGAAAGCTGTCCTCATGCACATCATTATGGCTACAAGTCCTTAGGAACTCAACTTTAGAATTCTGTTCAAAATCAGAGGACATTTTTATTTGTCCACCCTCAGAAGGATTTGCTGCCTGCAGTATTCACAGTGCAAAAAACCAAAGTCACCTATCTACTGCAATTCCTTTCATTGCTTTTTGCACACCTCAGACTGCAGTCACACCCTCAATGTGGACACCAGGGGAGGTAGGAAGAGGTGGGGGGAGAGTAAGTGACTCATTGTGTGTCCAGACTGCCAGGTTTGAGTAAAGAAAAGTGTCAGACATCACCTAATAGTGGAAATTAGCAAACCTAGATAAGATAAGTGCAAAGGGACTTGGTAAATGTGAAGGCTGCAGTAGCCTAGAAATCAAAAATTAAGATAAAAGGACCCGAAAAGAAACCAACCAAATCTTGACAATGTTAAGCAAAGTAGCAAAACAAGACAGAAGTCACAGATGATGCCCTGGAAACTCAGAACTGCTCAGTTATTTCTGTACATGGAACCTTTCCCAGTTCCTTTCCATACTGGCCTGGAGCATTTGTTCCTTATCTGGTGGGCAGTCTATTTTATTCATTTTGTAAAAGAATTACTGAGAGGGTGAAAAAAAAAATGTTGTCTATTTAGAGCCTCCCCAAGTCTGCAGGGCTGCTCTTGCCACTGAGAGCGGAAGATAGGACCACAGGGGAGAGGACTGTTGATGTCATGAAGAAACTAAGCCAATATAGGATGCCAAAACCAAGCTTCTGACCGCTTGTGGTCACTCAAGATCCCAGGGCACATTTTGCAAGAGTATGGGTGTTAGTCCTGGTATACTGTTCAAATCCAGTCTTGGCTATTTATATTCAGCTGCCCTAAAATACTGCTTGGAGTTTCAATCGGAAAAGTTAATTTTGCTTTTCTGTCTGGAACTGCGCAATGCTGCAGGTCCAACAGTGGCATGTGGAATGCCAGAGGAATGGTGTCCCAGTGGCTGCTAAGTCCTGAGAAGATGGTTTCCTTTATCATCTTACATCAGCACTTTAACACCCATGGACTGAAAGAAGATACTCAAACAGAATTAACAAGTGACTGATTTCCATTCCAGACTGTTTTTAGGAAGCCCAAATGCATCAACCATGCTTAACAGCCATGGCTCGATGCTGGCTCCAGTACTGCTTTCTCCCCATAGTGCCCCATGTCCTGGGTTGCATCAAGAGCAGCACTGCCAGCAGGGCAAGGAAGGAGATTCTCCACTTTTACTCTGTTCTAGTCAGACCCCACCTGGAGTAATGTGTGCAGTTCTGAAGACCCCAACTCAAGAAAGACACTGAACTGTTGGAGCAAGTCCAGAGGAAGGTCACAGAGATGCTCAGAGGGCTGCAGCAGCTCTGCTCTGAGGACAGACTATGAGAGTGGTGTCTCTGCAGCCTGGAGAAAGCTTCATGGAGACATTGGAGTGGCCTTCCAGTATCTGAAGTGGGTTACAGGATGGCTGGGGAGGGACTATTGACAAGGTCTTGTAATGACAGGAAAAGGGGTAATGGGTTTAAACTGGAAGAGCGGAGATTCAAACTAGATGTTTGTGGGAATGCAAATCTAAGGATGTGAGAAATAACACCAGATGGATCCTGACCATGGTTCCCACCAGCTACAGGCTACCTAATCTCAGAAGGGATAGATAACAGACACCTCATTAATGAGGAAAACAAGGCATGTTTTATGCTGATGTAGTGGGATGCCCTTGAGTAATTATGCTAATGTGTAGGTGTGTGCTCTACTGGCTGAGTGTATCTATTGGGGCTGTAACACAATAAAACTGTCTCTGGCATAATTCACATTGAGTCGTCTGGAGTCCTGTGTGGCAAGGCCTTGATCAGGTTCATCTGCAGGCCTTTGACCATGGTTCCCGCAACAAGCAATCATACCAAGCAGCACAATCTGCAACAGATGTTAGGAAAGCATTCTTGCCAGTGAGGGTGGTGAGACACTGGCACAGGTTGCCCAGGGAGGCTGCGGCTGTTCCCTCCCTGGAGGTGTTCAAGGCCAGGTTGGAGGAGGCCTTGAGCAACCTGTTCTAGTGGGAGGTGTCCCTGCCTATGGCAGGGAGTTGGAACTGGATGAGCTTTGAGGTGCCTTCCAACCTAAACCATTCTATGATTCTATGATTCTGTATCACTCAATGAGAGCTGGGGTTCTTTGTTCAGATATTATATTCCTGAGTTCCTCTGTTGCAGGTGTTGACCACTCAGTTTGCATCATCAGGAATCCAAGCAGAAAATACTGAATATCTGTTAATTAATTTGCTCTGTGCTCATGACTTGTCATTCACTTTAAACAGAAACAGCAACTTGCTTGGTGGTAGCAACCTTCAAAAGTGTTTTGACAGAGGGTGTGACTATTTGTCCAAATGAAAGGTTTAACTCCAGTGTCTATCAATGCTTCTTGCTCCAAGGAGCCCTACTGATAAAAGAAGCCAGTGAGAATGTGGGGACTAAAGGTGCAGGTAGATCCTGGGAAGCAGTTACCACCAGCTCCTAGGATTCTCCACTGCTTTTTAGCCCAGCAAAATAAATCTGCAGTATTGTGATTTTTTTGCCATCATTATATCTAAGTTTTTCAGTGGTAACAAATGTAATATGGCATCACAGGAAATAGATTCATGGGGGAAACTGCATTTTTATTATCTGTAAGAAACAATTACTAGAAAAAACAACTGAAAATGGAAACCAGTCAAATAATCAAAGGCTACAGCTGAATATAGCCAAGCCAACTTACTCTGAGACATGGTATAATTTTGCTCAGATCTAGAAAAGAGGTAGAAGGAGAAATGTCTATCAGCCAAAGCTAATATTTGCACTAAAACGGTGAGTTAGACACACTGGGGTTTCCTCTTCTAGCCACTGATGGCATATCGACTGAGTCTCAATTTAATTTGATGCAATAACTTCCATCTGATAATGAAAAACGTTCAGCTCAGGTAGAACATAATGAGGAAGTTCTTTAGAATCAAAGTGATTTCCCAGAGATGTGGTTGAGACTCTGTTCCTGGAGACATCCAAGGTCAGCCCTTGGAGCCATGAGCAACTAGATCGAGTTGGAGATGTCCCTGATCACTGCAGAGGGGTTGGACAAGATGACCTTTGAGGGTGCCTTCAAACATGATGTATTCTGTGATTCTGTGAATGATTTGATTTGGGGCCTGAATTCTTCCTCTGCATCTGGCTTCTCAAATAGGTGATATAACCTTGTCACCCAGGACTCAGAATCGCAGAATTATCAGGGTTGGAAGTGACCTCTAACCCCTGTGCCACGGGCAGGGACAACTCACACTAGATCAGGTCAGTCAGAGCCCCACTCAGCCTGGCCTTAAACACCTCCAGGGATGGGGCTTCCCACCTCCCTGGGCAACCTGTTCCAGTCCTTCACCACCCTTGTGGTGAAGAACATTTTCCTAACATCCAATCTCAATCTACCCATTTCTAGTTTTGCTGCATTCCCCCTAGTCCTATCGCTACCTGACATGCTAAAAAGTCCCTCACCAGCTCTCTTGTAGGCCCCCTTAAAATGCTGGAAGGCCACAATAAGGTCTCCTCAGAGCCTTCTCTTCTTCCACCACATCCTAGAGTTCAACTGTTTTTATGAGGTACCTTCTTCCTTCCCGATTCTCAGTCATCCTCCAGAAACACACTACAGAACCAGTACAATGGTTCCCAGCCAACAGACCGAAAACAAAGCTTCAATACCATCCCAGGACGATTCAAAAGAACTCTTTTTTTAGGCAGCTATATACATAGAAGGGAATTCCAAACAATGAGCATTCCAAGAAGCTCACTGCTCTAAGTGAAGAACATGTTTCAAACACAAGAGCTTCCCTTTAGCAGGGACGTTAGTTATGAGACAGCTTGGATGAAATAAAAATAAGCTGAATCACTTTTTTATTTTCTTCCTGATAGACTGGAAGAGATGCTTCACTAGGCTCAGCCCATTTTCCTCTGTGCAGAAGCCAGGCCTTCATGGGAAAGTGCTGGGCATGGTTCACTTCTGCCTGCCACCGCCTCCAGGTCACTCGCCAGAAGCCACGCCAAGCAGTAGTACTGTGCTCTCCAGAAATAACATGCAGCAGTAACACAGGAGCAAGAACCATATGACAACACCCTGCGTGGGTCTGGAAAAAGTGATGGGGAACAAGGTGACTGATGAGTGTCAGCAATGAGCAAGTAAAGAGACAGGTCGTGGGAGTGGGGAAATGAATTCTCTGTACCACTCTTCTCTGTGAGAAGATGGAACGGAAGAGCAGTTCAATCGAGGTCAGAAAGTTGCTGAGGACTACATCATCTCTCTAAGGTGGAGAGGCTGAAAGACCTGGGGCTCTTTAGCCTGGAGAAGACTGGGAGGGGAGCCTTCTCAATGTGGGGGTCAAGAGGATGAGGCCAGACTCTTATCAGTGATAGGGCCAAGGGTAATGGGAACAAAGTAGAACACAGGAAGTTCCATGAGGAAAAACTTAACTCCTATGAGGGTGCCACAGCACTGCAGCAGGCTGCTCAGAGAAGTTGTGGAGTCCTCTTCTCTGGAAACTCTCAAAACCTGCCTGGACACTGCAGTCCTGGGGAATCTGATCTAGGCAAATCTGCTTTAGCACATTTAGTCCAATGACCTCCAGAGGTCTAATTTCCACCAGCCTGTTGATTCTGTGATGGTGTGAACAGGGTTTTCCAAATGATCCATTGGTCACTTTCTCACACCTTACATGGCAAGGGTGAAAATAATATAGCAATGTGTGTCATTTTTGTCAGGACACTTGACAGCAAATTACCTTCAGGGAGCATTAGGAAAGCAAATGTGGCCTTGGAGTTCAGAGGTGAATTCTGAGATTTAGGGTCTCAATATAAGCATCAACAGAAGACCACAAGCCTGCTGAGACACCATGTGAAAAGCTTCTTTTCTCCATCTCAATCTGACTGCACATTACCTTTCTCATTAGTCTTTCAGATTCTCCAGCGTAGGTATTCTGCAGAAGCATGGAGTATTTTAGTGCTTAGATTGCTGCTCTTGGCACTGCATAAGCACTGGGTCAGCTTTAAAAAAAGCATATTATGCATTTAATCACGTCAATATGGAAAGAGTAGGATTTATTAAAAGCACCGAGATAAGTTCCAGGCCTTACTCCCATTAGCATCCAGCGGTGACTCACAATCTGGTTTTATGAACTGTCTGGAAAAATCCCTTTGGGATCTAATCTGCATCTTTAAGCCCATTTTATAAATTTGATCTGCTGCTCATGGGCAGTCCTTAAAACAAGGGGTTGATTCCCTTGAGGATTTTAGGAATGACAGTAATACACCTAATAATCAAGGGATACCCTTGCCTACAGCACTCAGTATCCACACATACAATCATAGAATCAATCAAGCTGTAAGAGATCTCCAAGACCATCCAGTCCAACCTAGCACCCAGCCCTACTCAATCATGGCACTAAGTGCCCCATCCAGGCTTTTCTTGAACACCTCCAGGGACAGCAACTCCACCACCTCCCTGGGCAGCCCATTCCAACGCCAATTCCTCTCTCTGGCAAGAACTTCCTCCTAACACCCAGGGGAGACCTCACCTTCCCCAGCACAACTTGAGACTGTGTCCTCTCGTTCTCTTGCTGGTTGCCTGGGAGAAGAGACAGATCTCCACCTGGATACAAACTCTCTTCAGGTATGTGTTCAACTTTCCAATTCTTATTCAAACATATGCCTATTTCCGGTGTTCTTTTTGTTTACATTCTTGTAAAAATCCACTGGGCTCCTACTTTTCATTAGCTGTCTAGACTGTCCTGCAGGTAAACACAGGGGATTTGAAAATGGGAGTGAATACACAGGAGAAAATAAATAAATAGCCAGAGGAAAATATCCAAGGTGCTGCTTCATAGAATCATAGAATCAAGCAGGTTGGAAGAGACCTCCAAGCTCAGCCAGTCCAACCTATCCCCCAGCCCTGGCCAAGCAACCAGACCATGGCACTAAGTGCCTCAGCCAGGCTTTTCTTAAACACCTCCAGGCATGGCAACTCCACCACCTCCCTGGGCAGCCCATTCTAATGCCAATCACTCTCTCTGCCAACAACTTCCTAATATCCAGCCTAGACCTGCCCTGGCACAACTGCAGACTGTGTCCTCTTGTTCTGTATCTTGTTGCCTGATAGAAGAGCCCAACCCCACCTGGCTACAGCCTTCCTCCAGGTAGCTGTAGACAGCAATGAGCTCTGCCCTGAGCATCCTCTTCTGCAGGCTGCACACCCCCAGCTCCCTCAGCCTCTCCTCGCAGGGCTGTGCTCCAGGCCCCTCTCCAGCCTTGCTGCCCTTCTCTGGGCACCTTCCAGCACCTCAACATCTCTCTGCAATGGAGGAGCCCAGAACTGGACACAGCACTCAAGGTGTGGCCTGAGCAGCGCTGAGCACAGGGGCAGAAGAACCTCCCTTGTCCTATTGACCACACTGCTCCTGATCTAGGCCAGGATGCCATTGGCTCTCTTGTCCACACTGCTGGCTCCTATTCAGCTACTATGTACCAGTACTCTCCGGTCGTTTTCTGCCTGGGTGCTCTCCAGCTGCTCTGCCCCTTGCTAACCCGACCCTCTAAAGCATTTGATCACACATTCAAAAGCACGTCAAGGCTTTGCTCCCTGTGAGACTCAGCAGGTTGCTTTGAAGGACTGGTGATGGATGCAGTTACTGTAACAGCTCCCTCACATCAGCCACAGTGCTCAGGAGCTGGCAGGGAGCTACGCGAAGCCGCAGCAGCTGCTACAATACCCACACAAAGCCCTAGCACCGCTCCTCCGGCGCGCAGCCGCCCACCGGCAGCTCGGCCCTCAGACGCCGCTCGCTGCTTCCCACCCCGGCCGCGACTTCGCCTCTCCAGAGGGAAGTGAACCCTCGGAAGCTGATTGGGCGACGCGCTGCGTCTGAACCCCACGGACCAATAGGAGAGCGGCACCTTGGCACCGCGGCACGGGCGCGGCGGGGCCGTGAGGTGCAATCACGGAATGGCAGAGCCGTCGAGGTGCGGCAGCGGCGGCTCGGTTACAGCCCGTCCCTTGCCACGGCAGTAAGGTTTCTCTAAGAGATTCAGCGGCTCACACACAAGAAAATGTGGCTGGACCTTCTGGCTGAACGCTGTATGGAAGCACAGCCGTAAATAAAGCTGTTGCGTGTGTGCTTAGGGACATCTCTATGTGCATACGCACAGCACTACAACCTGGGTCTTTGCTCCAGTGGGGCAACTTCGGCCTTAAGAAATAAAATGTTACGAAGGGAGGGTGGTCAGCTTGTTTGGAAGAGCAACACCGAACGGGTGCGACTCAGCTTTCCCTGGCTTCCCAACAGCTATGAACTGCCCTGATATTTTTGGCTCGGCTCTACTATTATAATATTTTTAAGTCCTTTTTTTTTTCCTCCTCTTAAAAAATATGAGGCAGTAGGCTTCCTCCCAAGACACACTCAGGTGGGGCTGCTTCTAGCTGCTGACTTTCCCCTGGGGCACCTCATTTTGGTTTAGAAAAAAAAAAAGGAGGGGGGGGGGGGGAAGGAGAAAGGGAAAAAAAAGACAACTCCCCCATGAGACATTCAAGTAAAGCTCAGATCGCCTCTCTGTCTCCCTGCCCCAGCCCCCCAGGTCACCGTGGGCTGTGTATCCGTGTTACATGCGCTGGCGTGGTCCCTCTGAACGGTTTAAGAAGGTTGCGGATGGAAGAGCACTGACATTTATCACTTGTAAACGAGGGCCCTACTGTCAGCTCCAAAGCACTGAGTCAGGAGTGTGCCCAGGTGGCCAAGAGAGCCAGTGGCATCCTGGCCTGCATCAGGAATGGTGTGGTCAGCAGGAGCAGGGAGGTCATTCTGCCCCTGTACTCTGCACTGGTTAGACCACACCTTGAGTACTGTGTTCAGTTCTGGGCCCCCCAGTTTAGGAGGGACATTGAGATGCTTGAGCGTGTCCAGAGAAGGGCGACGAGGCTGGGGAGAGGCCTTGAGCACAGCCCTACGAGGAGAGGCTGAGGGAGCTGGGATTGGTTAGCCTGGAGAAGAGGAGGCTCAGGGGTGACCTTATTGCTGTCTACAACTACCTGAGGGGTGGTTGTGGCCAGGAGGAGGTTGCTCTCTTCTCTCAGGTGGCCAGCACCAGAACAGGAGGACACAGCCTCAGGCTACGCCAGGGGAGGTTTAGGCTGGAGGTGAGGAGAAAGTTCTTCACTGAGAGAGTCATTGGGCACTGGAATGGGCTGCCCGGGGAGGTGGTGGAGTCGCCGTCCCTGGGGCTGTTCAAGGCAAGGTTGGATGTGGCACTTGGTGCCATGGTCTAGGCTTGAGCACTGTGGTAAAGGGTTGGACTTGATGATCTGTGAGGTCTCTTCCAACCCTGATGATACTGTGATACTGTGATACTGTGAAAGGAAGACCTACATTCTGTAATCCTTACTGCAGAGGACTTCTCTGCTTGCTTCCGACTAGGAGTCGCAGTGAAAATGGGCTAAGTGTGCTGAGGTTTATTGGTATGTGGAGTGACTCCCTGAGGGCGGCTGTTAAGCCCCAGAAGCATGGATGGAATCGTTTTATTTTGCATATTATCACCTGTTTGGCCACTGCTCTTCCATGGCTCCACGAGGGATTGTTTTCCTGATGTTGGACCTTTCTTGGATGAGAGTTCTTCTTGTATGCTTTGTTCTACCTGAAAGCTGTGCGGGTGAAGTCAGTTCATTTTTAAGCTTGCTTTGAGTCAGAAAAAACTTTGACTCTACAACAAGCTTTGCCCAAAAGGGGCTCCACTTCCTGCTGCAGCCTAGAATCATAGACTTGTTGTGGTTGGAAAGGACCTCTAAGACCATCGAGTCCAAACATCTACCTAACACCACTATGACCACTAAACTGTGTCCCATACTGCTACATGCATTTGTTTTTTTAACACCTTCAGGGACAGTGACTCCACCACCTCCTTGGGCAGCCTATTCCAATGCCTGACCACTCTTTCAGTAAAGTTCTGAATCCTAGAATCACCCAGGTTGGAAGAGACCTCCAAGATGATCCAATCCAACCTATTCCCCAGCCCTATCCAGTCAACTAGACCATAGCACTAAGTGCCTGATCCAGTCTTTTCTTGAACATCTGCAGGGACGGTGGCTGTTGTCCAATCTAAACCTCTCCTGGCACAATTTGAGGTCATTTCCTGCCATTCTATCACTTGATATTGCAGAGAAGAGACAGAGTCCCATCTGGCTACAACCACAGAGAACCAGTGCTGACTGCATAGTAAAGCTTAATAGATCAAAAACATTAAAGTGGAAGCTGAAAATGCTCATTAAGAAAGAAGGAAAAATAAAGATTTTTCATCAGTGCTCAAACATTGGCACAGGTAGCCCATGAAGGTTGTGGATGTCCCCTCCCTGGAGGTGTTCAAAGCCAGGATGGACAATGCCTTGAGCAACCTGGTCTAGTGGAAGGTCTCCCTGCCCATGGAGGGAGGGGTAGAAAGAGATTATTTTTAAGCTCCCTTCCAATCCAAACCATTCTATCATTCAACGATTCCTTAGAGGTTTCCTATCCAAAAACTCAAGAAGTAAGATTTTGAACCTTAATTCACTTGGAATATTTTGCCATCTGATGTGATCTGAGTTAGCTCAGTGATGTTCACAGGGACTTAGATAGGCAGCAAAGGTGAAGATGCCCTAAGTCAGAATGGTTGAAGCTTTCTATTTTTTTCTGTTGTGACCAAGTAAGTGCCAGGAGGATGCTCAGAAGGCTGCAGCAGTTCTGCTATGAGGACAGGCTGAAAGAGTTGGGGCTGTTCAGGCTGCAGAAGAGGAGGCTCCCAGGTGACCTTCTTGTGGCCTTCCAGGATCTGAAGGGGGCCTACAAAAAAAGCTGGGGAGGGACTTTTGAGGCTATCAGGGAGTGACAGGACTGGGGGGAATGGAGCAAAGCTGGAGGTGGGGAGGTTCAGACTGGAGGTGAGGAGGAAGTTGTACATCATAAGAGTGGTGAGAGGCTGGAATGGGTTGCCCAGGGAGGTGGTTGAGGCCCCATGGCTGGAGGTGTTTCAGGCCAGGCTGGCTGAGGCTGTGGGCAGCCTGATTTAGGGTGGCAGGTGGGTTAGAAATGAATGATCCTTGTGATCCCTTCCAGCCCTGACTGATTCTTTGAATCTAAGGTGCAGGAGACTGTGTAGGACAGCACATTGGAGTCTCAGCTTCTGCTGTGTGGCTTTATCTTTTAATCTGGAAGTCAAGAGAGTGCACTGCAGGCATTTCTGTCTAGCATGGAGCATAACAAGGCTATGTCCAGCTTTCTGTCTCTGCAGGCTTTATGGTGTACAGTGTTAGCTACTGATAGTTAGATCATCCAAGCTTAGCTTCTTCTGAAGTATTAATGCTAAATTCAAGAGAAACCAGCATGGCCTGCATTTCACCCAGTTTGACCATCGGTTGCCTTAGCACAAAGTATCAGAAAGTATCAGTTCTGTTTTACCAGGGCACGTCCCTTAAGTTCTGCAGCCAAACACAACCTTCTGGATGTCTGCTCTCAGGGGTCCCTTTCCCATGCAGTCCTCTCTGTGGTTTTGTGCAGTATTTTTCCTCTGACAAAGGTCTTCTTAGAGAGTAGACTTTCTCGGCAGGATCTGAGCAGGCAGACCAAGGGACCACCAAAGCTTGCAGATATCCTAGGTGCACTTTTGGTGCATCTTCCTTACATGCCCAATTTCAGGCGTATTTGAGGCCAGGAATCATTTTTTTTTTTCACCGGGTTAGTTTGAGAAGCTACTTTCAGAGCTGACTCTTGTTCTCCTGAGGGCTTTTTTGGTCTTCCCCTGTCTGAAGTGTGGGAAGTGATTAATTTCTAAAGGTAATGTAAAACTTTGGCTGTTACAGGTTCTCTGCTTTTGCAGCATCTCAAAACATTAGAGATTACTTTCATCTTTCCTGAACTTCTTCAATCAACACATTATCTTGGAAGCCTTTGGCCATTTATACCAAAAGTCTTACACTTGTTACCAGGTGTCTTGCTGTAGATAGAAGACAAAATGTATATGATTGGCTGTGCCATTCTGGTCTAGGCATTAACAACTGCTCTGTTTGGAGCTGCAAGGGTTTTTTGTGGCTCAGATGATTCTTTTTCTGTCTGCAGCTTTCATTATAAAGTGTCAAACCTCTTTGCAAAGAAAGCCATTGTTTTGGTCCACCATCTAGATCTGGAATCCAAGGAAGAAGGTTCACACAGTCTGAGATTTTTGGGTACTCTAAGGAGCCTTCTGTGTCCACTTTCTCCCTGTTGACTACACAGAATCAACACAAACTGAAAAGCTGGTCTCCAAAAGTACACTCCTAATGGAGTTGGTACACTCTAAATGGAGTTGCTTAAACACAGACATTGAGTCCACTCACTCCCTTGAAGGGTTACCCTAGGCTGCCCAGCAGGCCAGTACTGGAAGCAAGCTTAGGTTTCATGGCTCCACTTTCCTCAAAATGAAAATAAGTTGTCCTGCCATTGGGCTGAGGGGAGAGAATGAGAGAGCAGAGGAGAGAAAGCACCAGCAGCTTCATTCATGGGGGGGATGCAGGCACTGCCAGGTGTCATTATGAAAATTCTTCCTTTTCATACAATATTAAACTCTCCTCTTGGCAGGTCCCCTGATGCAGTCAGTATTTTAGTGAAAATACACGAGGTACTGAATTCTTTAACCTCAGCTCATTTCTCATTATATTACTCTGTTAATAGTCCTGGGAAATACACAAAAATCCCAAAGCTGTGTCTGGGCTCCAGCAGGGATCTCTGACTTGATGTTTAGGGTGTCTCTTGGCAGTGAATATACTGGATACAGGGAAAGAATATTTTTAAAGGGAATAGGGATCAGGAAGGATTGATTTTTCTGCATTTACTTAGACACTGAAATCAAGGCCAGGATTGGAACCTAAATATTGTGCTAGTTTGAGGCTAATTGGAATCTCCCAAACCATCACAACTATGGCTACCGTGCACCTATGTCATCAAATTTCAGGGGATTGAGGTTTGAGTCTTTACAAAAGGAGTGCTGATTGTCAGCTCTGGGTTTGATTCAGTTCCTCTTCACATTCAAGGTTTTATTGATTTCTTTTAGTCAGCAAAGAGCAGACTGATGTGGCTTAAGATATGGCTTAAAGTGTGGGCTTTGCTCCCAAGAATCATAGAATCATGACGTGTTTATGCTTTTGAGTTTTTGATAGATTATTGAATCATAGAATCACCCAAGTTGGAAGAGACATACAAAATCATCTTGTCCAACTTAGCACCATCTCTATCCAGTCAACCAGACCATGGCACTAAGTGCCCTATCCAGTCCTTTCTTAAACACCTCCAGGGACGGCGACTCCACCATCTCCCTGGGCAGCCTGTTCCAATGCCAGTCTCTCTCTCTGGGAAGAACTTCCTCCTAACATCCAGCCTAGACCTCCCCCAGTGCAACTTGACAAGAAGTTACTGCCCATTAGGTGGGACCACAATGAGTGAGCAAGTAGGTCTTTCATGTCTGTCAAAAGTGTAAATTGAAATGATGTGAAAGGAGTCCTTGGAAGTGTAATGGAACTCCAGCACCTCTCCTGACGAGGATGAACAAAACTAAAGTGAAGATGTTTCAAATGCACCTGTATTATCCTCTTGTTTCACTGGGTGAGGAACAGGCTCACAGTCAGCTCTTGTGCCTGAAGTCACTAAGAAAACTCTGCAACTGCAATAAATTTTATTATTTCTGATCATGAGCTTAGCTGCAAAAGACTGGATGGTGATTTATGGCACTGCAGCTATAAATTTTGTTCCTATCTCCTGGCCTAGGTGTATTTCATCTAGAAAACAATACTTGAATTAACAAAGAAATTTTATATTATTTTTCCCCCATCCCCCAAAGCCCACTGATCATTCTACATTAGCCAAAGAAACAGAAAAAAGCATTTAAATCTCATGTTGAAGATCATGAGCAGTCTGGCAGACAGACCTTTTGGCCAGAAACTCTTAGTCCACAACTTCAATTGACAAATAACAACTGAAATATAACCATGGCTCAGGAGTGACTTCATTGCTCTCTACAACTACCTGAAGGGAGACTGCAGCCAGGTGGGGTTGGTCTCTTCTGCCAGGCAACAGGCAACAGAACAAGGGGACACAGTCTCAAGTTGTGCCAGGGGAGGTCTAGGCTGAATGTTAGGAGGAAGTTGTTAGGAGAGAGAGTGATTGGCATTGGAATGGGCTGCCCAGGGAGGTGGTGGAGTCACCATCCCTGGAGGTGTTGAAGCAAAGCCTGGATGAGGCACTTAGTGCCATGGTCTGGTTGCTTGGCTAGGGCTGGGTGCTAGGTTGGCCTGGACGAGCTTGGAGGTCTCTTCCACCCAGGCTGATTCTATGATTCTATGATGGCTGATTCCCAAAAGGACAGGGAATGAAATTTCATTTGATCAATCATTTGCCAGCCATTCTGGTGCTCTGTTTTCGAAGAGCCATGTCCTTGGAGACCAGATGCCTCATGTAGAGGTCATGTAGAATGTGATGTATTATAGAGTCCCTGATTTACAGTCCACTGGCACACGCATATCCATGAGAGAATGAAGCCTCAGTTGAGTGAAGCATTCCTGGTGGACTGGAAAGATCATGTTGTAAATGCATCAGACAGGTAAAGGTTGGGGGAGTTGCCTGTTGCACAGAAGTGTGAAAGGTGAAGAAGAAAGGCAAAATGGTTTGCTGAGTTTTAAGCAAGAATTATGTGTCACTGCTAGAAAATGACCTCTGATGTTACGTGTCCAGTCTCCATGTCTTCATCAAACCACTTCTCTGTCTTCTAAAACCAGTACTAAATTTGTAGGTTGTTTTCAACCATTATCTAGCTGTGTCCTAATACTGCAAAGCTTCCAGCATTCCCAGGCTGCAATCACACAGAACTGCACTGTGGGTCTGCTGAGGGACATGTTAACTGGATCCTGTCTCCAACAGAATCAATGCAGTGGAACATCCGTCCTGATCTCTGCTCCTACTGACTCTCACAAGTGGTTGATTTGAGCCAGTACAAACTACATTGATGAATCAAGACTTGCTCAGTCTTGCCATTGGAATGGGCTGCCCAGGAGGATGGTGGAGTTGCCATCCCTGGAGGTGTTCAAGAAAGGCCTGGATGAAGCACTTAGTGCCATGGTCTAGTTGCTTGGCTAGGGCTGGGTGCTAGGTTGAACTGGCTGATCTTGAAGGTCTCTTCCAATCTGGTTGATTCTATGATTCTATAATTCTGTGTTTCTTTTCCCTCCTCATTTTTAGGTTGGGTTGTTACGTTGGGGTTTTAAGACCATTCATGGTCTCGCAGCACCTCAAGGCAACCTCTATTTGTACATATCTACAGAAGAAAAAAAGAAAAAGTTCCATTTTCCAAAAATTCCTCCCACTTCCTCCTCCCTGCCTGTGCCTCTAACCACTGCTGTGTATGCAGTTAATTGAAATGGTGTTTGTTTTATCTTGAATAACCTTGTAATTGATTGAGGTGGTGGACAGCAAGACTCCAGACTCATTTACATACCTGTGCATGGAGCAGCAATTTCAAGCAGGCTTTCCACTGCCTATTTTTTTTTCCCCTTTCCCTTTCCCTTTCCCCTTCTTTTTCCCCTAAAGAACTATAGTCTCCTGTATGTGCATGTTTGCATACATCTAGAGCACTCTCTACAGATATTTGCATTCATACAGATCTCCCCACAGTCCATTCACTCTGGCTGCAAGTGTCCATTTGCTGCTGGTTGAGCTCTTATGTTACCTGGGGTGGTAAGACTCCTGGCACTCTTCCCTCCAGAAGAAAAACAGCCTGATTGGGGCAGTGCTTGCTTCGTACAAGGCCTCGATTGTGTGCGAGCGCCGGGCAAGTAACAAATGCAGTTTAATTACGGTGGATGCTTGGTGGCTGCTTTGCAAATCTTTTATTTGTTTTGAGAAGTGCCCCAGCAGCAGCACTAAATTTTGTGTGCATTTGGGGAGCCTAATATACCACTTAGGCTGGTGATGGGGAGGGTGTGTGTGTGCGGGGGTGGGTGGTGAGGGGTGGGGAAGGATAACGGTCTAATTAACTGGGCTTCTGTCAAGCTAATAAACTAATGGGAGAGCTTAAGCCAATGAGAAAATAAAGGAAGTAGCCATGATGGGGGAAAAATAAAGTGACTAGAGGCGAATTCTATGATTCTAGGCGTTGCCACCTTCCACTGAAAGGTGTCCTTGGGCACCCAGAATTTTGCGGATGAAGTTTTATGCATCGTAATTCAAGCCCCCCTTTTAGGAGGCAAATGTTTAGCAGATCTATCCAGGAATGAGTAATGAGAGAGGAGCTTTCCCCATCCTGCCCAGAAACCCATTCCAGCTCATCAGAGTTGTTCGTGTTGGAAAGAAGTCAGATTCACATTCATGGGACAGAGGGGAGTGGAAAGCAATCAATGTTTAAATCCTCTCTTTGCCAGGCTGAGATGTTACATAAGGTTGAGGAAAAAGTTTTATGATCCCAACTAAGCCTGAAGTGTCAGATACTGACAGCATTTCAGAGACAGGATGCTGGGCTTGATGGTCCAATAGTCTGACTCAGGCTGACAGCTTTTTCTCTTCCACCCTTTCAGAGTATTAGTTGTTCTTTCTTGGTCTGTTAGGTAGGAGGTGGTTTTAAACTAAGAAGGTTAGAGAAGCATACACATTACTTTGGGACTCTGCTGAAGGCCACCTCCCAGTTTTGATCACTGTGGAGCAGCAGACAGATAGAAATCTGATTTCTCAAGCTGTCTAGCTGCCACATTTGGCACACTGCTGTCTCTGGAGTACCTGTGGTCAAGCTGATTTGGTTCACACTGTCTCATCCAAGTCCTTCTGTGCACATTTCAGATGCCATAGTGTTCTTCTCTGAGACGTATGCCCACATTTTACTGAAGTTTTCAACTCTTGTGCTCGCTGAAGTGGTTGTTGGCTGTTCTAACTGCCTTTTGCAAGGCTTCACTGTAGCATTTTCATAAGAACTCGCTGCACTCTCCAATTTATCTGAGCAGTCAATTATTTGACTCAGTGGTTAACAAAATACACGGTGTTCCATGTTCTTCTTCAGGAATATGTTTACAAACCAGCATCTGTATTTGGCCACCTTTGCTAATCAAACACAGAAGGGTTGGTGCTAAATAACTCAAGGGAGCTCTTGCCAGATCAAAACCTGAAAAAGAAAATCCTTTCAAATCTTAAAGAAAAGAAGTTTTGCATTCAGAGTTCTACAGGATGAAAGCAGAATGGTCTTGGTCAGTGTGGGACATGTATGACTGGGATCACATGGAGACATATGATGTCTCAGCTCTGAACCTGAGCCAGGCTCAGTTTGGAGCAGACAGGCAGTGTTTTAGATCTTCTTGCAGAAGCATTTGAACTTTCAGTTTGAGGATGAAATGTCAGCCTAAAGGGCCGGTGAGATTTTGCTCTCTGGGTTTGATGGCATCTGGTGAGTGCGACAGCAAGTCAAAGAAGCAGAAAGATTTCAGGCTCTCAAAACAAAACAATAAACCCAGTTTTTAAGTCCTTGTTTTCTTTGTGTTGATCTTTGTGTTGCCTAGTTGTTTCCTTTCACCTTGGGAAGTTTGGAGAGAGAGTGAGAGGGTTGGTTGCATTCTTACAGCCCTCCTCATACATTCTCCATGGTGTTGCAGACAGATTTTGTAGCACATCACAGTCGTGGCTACAGTCTGCCCTGCATTCCATCCTCTGAAATCTTCCTGAATCTGAAGATTTCCTTCAGCAGAGTGTAGTTCCCTGCCTCAAGTGAGAGGCAGCAGTCATGCTGAGAGCTGCTCAAAAGACTTTATAGGAAATATTTTCTGAAGAGACACATAAATCAATGTTTTCCAGGAAAAAAAGGTTGATTTTGTGCATTTATTGTCATTCCTAATGTACTTGGGGCTAATTTTCTGATTACTAAGCCTGAATTATTTTGACTCTGGAAGCAGATTTGGCTTGCCTTTGGTTAAAGCTGTTCTGTAAGATGCTAAAATATGACACAGAGCACTGGGGCAAAGATGTCACTAGAACAGAGGAGGAGCAAATTTTTCCATTTTACTCAAAGCAAAAGCTTTCACCTTCCTCAGATTAAACCTCTGAATATTTTCTTCCCTCAAAAGCTGAGCTGTTCCAACCTCACATCCCACTATAGGAGACAGGGAAGAGCTGGGTTTCTTCACTCATTTGCCATAGTTGCTCTACTCATTCCAGCCTGAGGGCCAGTCGACTATTCCAGTATCCAAAACCAGGGTTATCTGAAGGGGTTGACAACTCAAAGCAGGGAGTGGCAGAGCAGTGTTCAAAAAAAGACTTAGTGCCATGGTCTGGTTGATTGGACAGGGCTGGGTGCTAGGTTGGACTGGATGACCTTGGAGGTTTCTTCCAACCTGCTTGATTCTATGATATTCTGTGATATTCATGAGGAGCTATTTCAACTGTAGGCTTGGGTCACTGCTCTTGTCCTCTGCTGGTCTGTCCATGCTGAATTTCCTAGCAGATGGGACAACTGACTTTTTTCCATCCCTCCATGTGTTCAGCTGAAAGACAGTAGCCTAGATCAAAAGAAATGGATGGGTTTTGGTCAGTAACCTTTAACTCACTGAGGAAGCTTTACTCATGAGGATTGCCTGAGACAATACATTTGCTCACACTGCAGCAATGTGCAGACTGCATGATTTCCTCAGGGAGGATGGTGAATATTCAGGCTACAGTTACTATTGTAACCCACAGGAAATAGCAAAAAAACCCAAACCAACCCAAAACCAAAAATCAAACTCATCTTTAGTGAAGATTATTTAATTTTTTTTTCTGATTTAGAAATTACCAAGGGAAATGAAAACCTCATTTTAATCAGGAGATTTGAGTTTTCTTAATAGCAGTTGTTGCTGGACCACGCTGATGGAAAAACTTGGGTCATTAAGTGTGCCTGCAGGACAAGTTGTTTGTTATGAATATTGTATTTCATTAACAAATCATTCTGAAGCCAGTCTTAGTCTCCAAATTGCTTGAAAACTCTTGATTCCAAATAGTCATCACTTGTGTAATGTGGTTAACCAGATGGATCTGGACCTAGGATCAGATGAGGAGATATGCTTAAGCAGTAAATTAATGGCAAGGAATACCAAGTGCACTTCCATAATCTGTTGATCTGACACACAACTACCATGTTGAAGTCTAATTGCTTTCTTCTGTGCCTAGTCAGTAACTTAGAATTGTAGGATTGTTTTGGTTGGAAAAGACCTTTAAGGTCATTGAGTCCAACCATTATCTAATTCTACCAAGTCTGGTGCTAAGCCGCGTCCCACAGCACCACACCTCTCAATCCTCACTGTTCAAATGGAGACTGTCTCTGCCTGGGGAGCTGCTGCTGACTGAAAAGGGGATGTGCACACCTCTAGAGAACTGAATTACAATTCATTGTTAATTTAGAAGGGCATCAAAATACAGAGTCACAGAAACATCCAAGTTGGCAAAGCTCCTCAGGATCACCAAGGCCAACCTAGAATCCTACTCTGCAAGATTCGCTTTAAACCATAGCCCTAAGCACCATGTCCAAACCACCCTTAAACACATCCAGGGTTGGTGACTCTACCACCTCCCTGGGCAGCTCATTCCAGTCCCTGACCACTGTCCCTGTGAAAAACGTTTTCCCAATGTCCAATCTAAACCTACTCAGTCTCAGCTTGAGGCCATTCCCCCTTGTTCTATCTCCAGTCCCATGTGAGAAGAGCCCAGCAGCAGCCTCTCCACAATGTCCCTTCAGGCAGCTGCAGACAGCAATGAGGTCTCCACTCAGCCTCCTCTTTTTCAAACCTTCCCCAGCTCCTTCAGTTGTTCCTCATAAGATTTATTCTCCAGCCCCTTCCCCAGCTTTGTTGCCCTCCTCTGGACCCACTGCAGCACCTCAGAACATCTTAAACAAATCCACTTCTACTAACTTTTGTCAGCAGTTTTAGATCATCTGAGACATTTAACGAACTCTGCTTTTTAGTGCAATGTTTCCATGGGACATAGATCAATCTCAGACATAGAATTATAGAATCATAGAATCAACCAGGTTGGAAGAGACCTCCAAGATCATCCAGTCCAACCTATCATACAACAAGATGTTCACAGGCTTCTTAGGGTATTCCACACTGTGCTTTGATACAGTATTCTTCACATTTATTTATTGTGGGCTTGTTCTTCCTCAACTTTCTGCTGTCTCAGTTTGGACTGAGAAAAGCTAGGCTTAAAACTGGAGTGAACAGGAGAGCGAGTTTGAGGAGAGGCTTTTTGTGTGTGTGTGTGAAGAAATAGAGCAGTCAGCTACAAGAGTGTTGGAATAAAATACATAAACTCCAATACAACCAGCAAATATGAGTTCCAGGCTTGTTTCCTCTCTGAGTTTCTTCTCTGACTAGAAGAGAAATAATATTTTGAGGTGAATACCTCAGATCTCTTGCAATCAGTAGATATAAAGTACTCTGAGACACTCTCCAACACATGATTTTGACCTGACAGATTTAAAGCACTTGGTAAATGTTGGTTTAAAAAAAAAAATCCTTTCAGAGATTTTCTTCTTTACATTATTTTATTCTATTTTACTTTATTTTATTATTTTATTTTATTCTTTTCTCTTTTATTTTATTCTGGTTTATTTTAATTTGTTTTATTCTGGTTTAGTTTGTTTTGTTTTGATTTTTTCTGGTTTATTTATTTTATTTTATTCTGGTTTGTTTTGGTTTATTTTGTTTTATTCTGATTTATTTTAGTTTATTCTGGTTTATTTATTTTATTTTATTCTGGTTTATTTTGTTTTGGTTTATTTTGTTTTATTCTGATTTATTTTAGTTTATTCTGTTTTTTTATTTTGTTTTATATTGTTTTATTCTGGTTTATTTTAGTTTATTCTGTTTTTTTTATTTTGTTTTATATTGTTTTATTCTGATTTATTTTAGTTTATTCTGGTTTATTTTATTTTGTTTTATATTGTTTTATTCTGATTTATTTTAGTTTATTCTGGTTTATTTTTTGTTTTATTCTGGTTTGGTTTATTTTGGTTTATTTTATTTGGATTTATTTTGCAGCATTTTATTTTATTCTGATTTAATTTGGTTTAGTTTATTTTGTTTTATTTTATTATGTTTTGTTTTGTTTTATTTTATTTTATTTTGGTTTATTTTATTTTGTTTTGTTTTGTTTTATTTTATTTTATTTTATTTTGTTTTGTTTTATTTTATTCTGATTTATTTTGTTTCAGTTTGGTTTATTCTGATTTATTTTGGTTTTTTTTTTTTTATTCTGTTTTGTTTTATTCTGGGTCTTTTTTTTTATTTTGTTTTATTTTTTTTATTCTGTTTTGTTTTATTCTGGTTTGTTTTTTTTATTTTGTTTTATTTTATTGTGGTTTCTTCTGTTTTATTTTATTTTATTCTGTTTTATTTTGTTTTATTCTGGTTTGGTTAATTTAATTTTGTTTTGATTTATTTTGTTTGCTTTTTTGTTTCATTTTATTCATTTTGTTTAAATTTATTTTGGTTTATTTCATTTCATTTAATTTTTAATTTATTTCATCAGGTAAAAAAGGAGTTGCAGGCTGAAGTTTCCAGTCTGCAAATAAGGATCAGCATTTGGTATTGCAGTTAGCCACAGATAACATTTAAATTTGCAACACCTCATTTAGCAGAGTATTAACCCCTTGGGAATTAAATAGGAGACCTTCAGTGAACAAAACTCCTCAGTGTAGAGCAGGTAAAAATACATCTACACCAGCTTTGCCCCCTCCATGTTACAATGGTGTGAAGGTGACCAGCCCAGCTCCAATAGGTTTGTTTAACTTGCTCAGAATTAATCGGAGCGCTCTGGGATTAATAATTACTTAATCAAATAATCGCTTCGTGACTCCAACACTATCCTTTTTTTTTTTCCCTTCCAGCAGGCTGGAAATAAGACCTGTGAATATGTAAATTGGAACTGATTAGAGGATTAGATTTCAGTCTTATTTTCTTTTTTTTTTTATATTATTTGGAATCAAAACAGCCTGCAGATCCCTCTAAGCCAAGCCGTGGCTCTGAATTACAACACCAGCGCCTGTCGGCTGTGATAATTTCACTTCATTAAGTTCCAGATATAAATAGAGAAAAGTTTCTTATTTTTTTTCCATGCACCACCTTTAATAAGCATGGCCTGAAAACACAGGGGTTATTGATCCACACAGCTATTGGGTCTCTGCGAGTCTAGAGTAACAGTGAAAGAAGACCAAACACCTTCTACCTGCGCGCTTGTGCAGCCCGGGACAATTCCTCTCTCTGTTGAATCTGGTTTAGAGCTTTTTCACAAAGTGCCAAAAAAGCACTGCAAGGACGAATGTGTCAGCTACACCTTTCAGAGGGATGCAAAACAAACAGGGCTGATAGGCCCACGTCAGTAAAAAATGTCAGCAGGACTCGAATTGAGTCCAGGGTGAGAGCCTGGAATGGGTTGCTGAGGGAGGTGTTTAAGGCCAGGCTGGATGAGGCTCTGGCAAGCCTGATCTAAGGTAGGGTGTCCCTGGCCATGACAGGGGGTTTGGAACTAGATGATCCTTGTGGTCCCTTCCGTGCCTGACTGATTCTATGATTCTATGAGTTGGGATTTCAAGGTTAAATGGTGGAACGTTGAAACACCTCTGTATGGTGACCCCCAAATAACTCAGCAAACAGTGCTAAGTGCTGCATCCAGTTCTGGAGCCCCCATTACAAGAAGGATGAGGAGATGCTGGAGTGTGCCCAGAGAAGGGCCACGAGGATGCTCAGAGGGCTGCAGTAGCTCTGCAGTGAGGACAGACTGAAAGAGTTGGGGCTGTGCAGTCTGGAGAAGAGGAGGCTCCCAGGTGACCTTCTTGTGGCCTTCCAGGATCTGAAGGGGGCCTCCAAAAAAGCTGGGGAGGGATTTTTTAGGCTGCAGGAGTGACAGGACTGGGGAGAATGGAGCAAAGCTGGGGGTGGGGAGATTCAGGCTGGAGGTGAGGAGGAAGTTGTTGATTATGAGAGTGGTGAGAGGCTGGAATGGGTTGCCCAGGGAGATGGTTGAGGCCTCACCTCATCCCTGGAGGTGTTTAAGGCCAGGCTGGCTGAGGCAGCCTGCTCTAGGGTAGGGTGTCTCTGCCCATGGCAGGGCGTTGGAGCTGGCTGCTCCTTGTGGTCCCTTCCAACTCTGATTCTATTATTCTAAGCAAGTCTGGTGTCCACCAGTGCAGAGGGATGGCACATGCTGAGCATCCCTCAAAATCTTCCTGCTAAGATGACAGGGTTTATAGGCTTTTTTTTTCCTGGTGGTGTGCATTTTAAGATGTCTGGCACAGGCCAGAATGTTGCCTAAAGGGCAACATTTCTAACCATGGCATCATATCATGTCTGCTAAGCATATGAGGTTTTGCACTTATCATTGACACTCAGTGCTGCCTCCTGGTCTGGTACCTCCAGCATAAGAAGGACACAGATCTGTTGGAGCAAGTCCAGAAGAGGGCCACGAAGATAATCCAAGGGCTGGAACACCTCTGCTATGGGGGGTGAGAGAGCTGGGGGTGTGCAGCCTAGAGAAGAGAAGATTCTGGGGGAACCGTAGAACTGCCTTCTAATACCTGAAAGGATGCTACAGGAGTGCTGCAGAGACACTTTTCATAAGGGTGTCTAGAGATAGGACAAGGAGGAATGGTTTGAAGCTGAGGGAGAATAGGTTTAGAATGGATCTTAAGAAGAAGTTCTTCAGTGCAAGGGTGGTGAGGCTCTGGAATAGGCTGCCCAGGGAGGCAGTGGATGCCTCCTTGCTGTGGGTGGATGAAGCCTTGAGCAGTTGTGTCTAGTGGAGAGGCTGCCCGTGGTGGGGAGGTTGATCCCTCAGGTAGGTCCCTTCCATCCTAAGTCAGTCTACGATTCTATGCCTCCAAATCCAACTGTGAGATCCCTGCTGCAGTCAGGAGCTCACAACCTCACCAGGAAAAGTCAACTATTCCTTTGTTTTGTGATGCACAGATTGATACTAGGACCTGGGGCCTCTTGGTGTGGAGAAGAGAAGACTGAGAGGGGATTTAATCAATGTTTATAAATATCTGAGGGCTGGGGGTCAGGAGTAGGGGGACAGGCTCTGCTCACTGCTCCCTGGGATAGGACAAAGAGCAATGGATAGAAGCTGCAGCACAGGAGGTTTCAGCTCAACACAAGGGGGAACTTCTTTCCTGTAAGGGTCCCAGAGCACTGGCACAGGCTTCCCAGAGAGGTTGTGGAGTCTCCTTCTCTGGAGCCTTTCCAGGCCTGTCTGGATGTGTTCCTGTGTGACATGAGCTAGATTAGATGGTCCTGCCCTGGTAAGGGGGTTGGACTTGATGATCTCTTTGCATCTCTTCCAACCCCTAACATCTTGTGATCCTGTGACATACAAAGTTAAAACTACTTCTCTGAAGGACAATAAAAAATCCATGGCAGGACAGAATCATTGTTTTTACTTCACTTTCATTGTTCATTCCCATGTGAGGATTATGTTCTTTCATAGATTTGTGAATGGCTGGTAAGTGAGGGCACAGAATGAGAGGCAGTTTCTAATTCTGCACTAAAGCCTGGAGAAGAGGAGGCTCAGGGCAGACCTCATTGTTGTCTACAACTACCTGAAGGGAGGATGTAGCCAGGTGGAGTTGCCATCTCTGGAGGTGTTCAAGAAAAGCCTGGCTGAGGCACTTGGTGCCATGGTCTAGTTGACTGTCTAGGGCTGGGTGCTAGGTTGGCCTGACTGAGCTTAGAGGTCTCTTCCAACCTGGTTGCTTCTATGGTTCGATGATTCTAAAAATAAAGCTCTCTTTGCCACAAATCAAAATGAAGCTGAGAGCTGAGATGGATGAGCACTGCTGCTACAAGCAAGTCTTAAGGACAAATATTCCCAGGTCTGTTGAGATGTTAAGTTAAAATTAATGCAGAGGCTCTCAGCTTTATCCCAGTTAAATGTCAGTAAAAATCTAGATGGAATTTGGACATTTCCACATGTGGGTAACAGCCTTTCTCTGCTCAGGGAGGGATGCTGAGTAACAAAGGTTGTGGCAGGTCAGCAGTGAAAACTGCACTGGTAAATCTGGGGGTTCATGCAGTGGACTGAATGCTAAATTCAAACACACCACAGCAACTGAAAAGCCAAGCACTCAGGCAAAGCCACTTAGGAAAAAGCTCCTGTATAGCTCCTACCTCCCACCAGCCCTGGCTCCAGCAGGTAGTTCTAGGAATCCCTTGATTGCCACAAGCATTAATTCTATACAGACAGGTTAGAATAAACAGGAACAAAAGGAGTGGAAAAAGGATGCAAACCCTTCCAGCTTGTGGTCAGCAAAGTGGGCTTCTTTGTGATACATCTCTCCTCTGTTTATAAGGGCATTCTCTTTGAGAGGGAGGCAGAAAGGGGAACACAGGAGACAAACTGTTCTGCACTCTGACCAAAGACAAGAGGAAAGATCGTTTACTGCAGTGGTTTAAGATGTGAGGCCTCTGATGCTTTGCTTACAGGGTGAGCACCAGCGAGAACCAGAAAGGGCTGCAAACTGTCAGAGGAGCTGACAAATCCCTCTGGTGTGTTTAGTGCAGGGTCTCTCTGCAGAGCCCAGCTGCCCTGTGCTGCCGATGGGTCCCCGGGGTGCCTGTTGACAGCACTGTGCAGTGTCAGGCTGAGTAGCAGCTCAGGGTGAGGGCTGCACGTCCGCATGCGGCAGCGGCAAACGTGGACATGTGGGCTCAATCTTCCAGGCATCTGCAGGAATTTCCCTGCCTATCAGTGGATTTGCAGGTACCAGTTCAGCTCTGTAAGGAAATAATAAAATGCTACCTTCCTTCAATGGTTCTGAAACTCAGTTTTTCTTTTCCTCCTGTCTTGGTAAGGGGCACAGCTTTGGGAAAGAAAGGTGCTGGCTGCAAAGTGTGGAATGTGGACTGCTTGTGCAAAAGGGCTTCTTGCATGGGAGGCTAAAAACATGAAAATGAGATCTCTTTGTTTATGCTAAAGGAACCAAACACCACAATGAAGCAGTAGTTATGCCTTTGAAGCCATGAAGAATTAAAAGTTAATACCCAGAACCACGGGTTGGAGAAAATCCTCAAAGATCATCGAGTCCAAACATCAACCCAACACCAGCATGGCACTAAATCATGTCCTGAAGTGCCATGTCCACACATTTCTTGAATACCTCCAGCAATGGTGTCTCTACCACCTCCCTGGGCAGCCTGTTCCACTGCCTGACCACTCTTTCAAGTAAAGAATATTTTTCCTAATATTCAATCTCAACTTCCCCTGACTAATAATAGTAATAATAATTTTCAGCCTGAACCTAGTAAGTGTCGATGCACAGGTTCTGAGGTGACACACTGAAATAACACCTTCCACACAGATGCTCTGAGATTGGATTGATTGGGCAGAGGCCAATGGGATGAGATTTAACAAGGGCCAAGTGCAGGGTTCTGCACTTTGGCCACAACAACTCCAAGCAACGCTACAGGCTGGGGACAGAGTGGCTGAGAGCAGCCAGGAAGAAAGGGACCTGGGGATACTGATAGATAGTAGCTGAAGAGGAGGCAGCAGTGTGCACAGGTGGCCAAGAGAGCCAATGGCATCCTGGGCTGTATTAGGAGCAGTGTGGCCAGTAGGACAAGGGAGGTTATTCTGCCCCTGTACTCAACACTGTTCAGGCAACACCTTGAGTCCTGTGTCCAGTTCTGGGCCCCTCAGTTCAGGAGAGATGTTGAGGTGCTGGAAGGTGTCCAGAGAAGGGCAACAAGGCTGGTGAAGGGCCTGGAGCACAAACCCTATGAGGAGAGACTGAAGGAGCTGGGGGTGTGCAGCCTGGAGAAGAGGAGGCTCAGGGGTGACCTCATTGCTGTCTGGAGAAGAGGAGGCTCAGGGGTGACCTCATTGCTGTCTACAACTCCCTGAAGGGAGGCTGTAGCCAGGTGGGGTTGGTCTCTTCTCCCAGGCAAGCAGCAAGCAACAGGTGGATACATAGGTAGGTAGGTATGTAGGTAGGTAGATAGATAAATAGAGATTGATAGATAGAGAGAGGTAGGTAGATTAGATAGAGAGATAAAGAGATAGGTAGGTAGGTAGGTAGATAAATAGAGATTGATAGAGAGATAGAGAGGTAGGTAGATAGAGATTGATAGAGAGAGATAGGTAGGTAGAGATTGATAGAGAGAGAGAGGTAAGTAGGTAGAGAGATAAAGAGATAGGTAGGTAGGTAGGTAGGTAGGTAGGTAGATAAAGAGAGAGATAGGTAGGTAGAGAGATAGAGAGGTAGGTAGGTAGGTAGATATAGATAGAGAAAGAGAGAGAGAGATAGGTAAGGAGAGAGAGAGATAGGTAGGTAGGTAGGTAGGTGGGTAGGTAGGCAAAGATAGAGAGATAGAGGTAGGTAGAGAGATAGATAGGCAGATTTAGAGAGATAGAGAGATAAAGACAGAGATAGGCAGGTAGGTAGATATAGAGAAAGAGAGAGACAGAGACAGAGAAAGAAATCATTGCTGTGAAACTGCAAAGGTGCTCAGAGAAACCTTGATGTTTTTGCCAGTATTCCCAGGTACTTTAAGGCTAGGTGTGCTTGAAATGGAAGTCTAGGAATTTAGAGAACACAAACTTCATTTATTCAGGAGTCACTGGAAAACCCGGCCACGTTTCCATGGAGATGGGGTTATTTCCTCTCCCACCATTCAAATCTTTTCCACAGGTCCCCTTTCATACTGCTTGCCCCAAATGTTTTGTTGAGGGGATTATTTGTTTTTTAAGTTTGGGGGTTTTGGTGGGCTTTGTTTTTCAATTTTGATCTCAAGAGTTGGCCAAGCTCCAGGCAGAACAATGAAAAAGTCATAAATCACTTTAATAGATATAACAAGTAAGGGTTGGGGGGGGGGGAGAAAGAAGGTAGAGAAATGGAAGGACTAAAATATGGCAGACCCAAACACAGAATACTCTTCTTGAGGTGCAGGAGAACAAACCTATTTAAGAAAGTTTAGACCTGCTGTGGTATTGTTAGGGCTCTGATGCTTAAGATGCTATTCAGATTGATGTATAATACTATCTGCAGATGATGGTGCTGGGGAGTGTTCTGTGTGCCTTAACTACTGTCACATCACATTAAGCTTACAAAGCTCATCTGGCTCAGGGCTGTGTGGATGTGGGATCCACAGAATCAGAGAATTAACCTGGTTGGAAAAGACCTCTAAGATCATCAAGTCCAACCTATAATTCATCCCAGCTACCATCAGCCATTAAAACTGTGGCAGTTAGACCACCTCAGTGCTGCTTAGGGAAGGAGATACATGGGTGATAGGTTGGACTGGATGATCTTGGAGGTCTCTTCCAACCTGCTTTATTCTATGATTCTATGATCTAGGGAGTGACTCAGCCCCATCTGAAATATCATCTTTAGAAGATAGTGACAACAATCATGGAATCATAGATTGTTTGGGGTTAGGAGGGATCTTCATCAACCATCTAGCCTAGCCATGTTCTTCAAGGTGGTATCAAATCACAGAATGGCTTAGGTTGGAAGGGACCTTTGAAACCATCTGCTTCATCCTCTCTGCCATGGACAGGGACACCTCTCAACTAGACTTGCTTGCTCAAGGCCTCATCCAACCAGGCCTTCATCACCCCCAGAGAGGAGGCATCCACAGCCTCCCTGGACAGCCTATCCCAGAGTCTCATCACCTTGATATTGAAGAACTTCTCCCTAAGATCCAGTTTAAACCTTTCCCTCAGCTTAAAACCACTAACCTTTGTCCTATTGCTAGACGTCCTTGTGAAAAGTCCCTCTGCAGCCTTCCTGTAGGATCCCTTCAGGCATTGGAAGGCAGCTTTTAGATCCCCCTGGAGTCTTCTCTATGCTAAACACCCCCAGCTCCCTCAGCTTATCCTCTTAGCAGAGGTATTCCAGCCCTTGGATCATCACTGTGGCCCTGGTCTGGACTCTCTCCAGCAGCTCTGTATCCTTATCTTGGGGACACCAGAACTAGGTGCAGTATCAAATGATATCTAAGGATAAAATAACTTCCTAAACAGAGTACTTGCATTGGGTCATGTAGATAATAAAGCATTAGTGATGGTCCTTATACAGTGCTCATCACCTCATCTTAGTGAGCAGTCATGTTATATTGCTGCTAAGCTGTGCAGTATGGCTTGTTCAGACCTGGCTTAGTGTTGTGCATTGTTTAAGCATGGTCTGCACATCTTAGCTGTCTCTGCTTGTTTGGCCTAATGATACCAGCAGAAGCTTGTAGCAGGTGCCTAGAAAGACAGTTTGGTGCTTTTATTATGACCATCCCATGCCCCTTTCAGCAAACCTAAAATGAATTTGCAACCACTTTTTTAGCAGAAGGCTCCAGAAAGTGCATCTTCATTTCTATGGAGATTTACAAATCCAAATTTATTTGGAGAATAATTTTATTGAAGACTTCTTCTTTTCTTTCCTTTTTATTTGCTCCCCCCCCCCCCTTTTTTTTTCCCCCTCTTTTCATCCCTGCTCTGAAATTGCAGTGTACACAACCTTTCTCCTCAAAAGCTGATAAATGGTTTAGCCATTATTTAAAGTTTGGGAAAAGGCAGCTACAGAAATAACATTTTAATGTATTCCAGATTAGGCTTCATGCTATATTTGTAATAAAGACTTGTTTCCAACGTTGGTTGGCAGATCGCTCCTAGGGACAATTATCCAAATAGCTATTAGGATACGATTGCGCTCATTTCCAGGCAGCCCAGGATTGCCAGAACTCAGCTTGGCTGGCAGCTGGAGTTTGGTTTGACTTTTGGAGAAAGCCACAAGAATTTGTCAGTCGTCTTGGCCGAAAGGGAGTCTTCTTGTCTTGAGGCTATCCTTTTTCCTCCTCAAATGCAGAAGGCGAAACACGCCTCTGGGTTCCTTTCTATTTCGCTATCGCTCACCTTAGCGGCATCAGGAGGAGAGGATTCAGCTGTGAGTAGGTTGGGAGGTGAGAGACCTCTCTCCCATCACTCATACAAAAGAGGAGGGAAGAGCAGATGTGTTCTGCAGGGTGAAAACTGCAAAGAAAATCAAAGGTCATGGATTTCTTTTACTGGGGGAAGGGAGGGAATGCTTAATGCCAAGCTAAATCAGTGTTAGTCGGGAACGGAGACTCCCTCTCTTTATGCATTATGCTAATGTGTCGCTTGGCAGATCTGAATCATGTTGGCTACCTTAGTCAAGAGCTTGAGTCGAAGAACACCAACTCCCTCAGAAGGAAAAAGGTCTCTTTGTGCCAGGGAACATGTTCTGTGGTGAGATGATGTAATTGTTTAAGTCACAGATGCAGTGGTCAGGAAGGTTTTTCATACTGAAAGATAGGTAGGTCCACAGTGGTCCATGAAACTTCCAGTAACTCCAACCATTGCCTATCCTAGAGTCTAGAGCAGAAACAGGTTCATTGTTTATGGCCAGTCTAATGTGGGTGCTGCTGAGATCAGCAGACAGAGGTTGGGGTGTGGTGTGTCTCTGTGTCCTAAGACACACAGTAATCTATGTCAAAACCTTAACTAAGGTACTTCAGGGATGGTGCTTAGTGTTCTACCCTTTATAAAATGCAGATAGTGAATCTGGAACCAAATCAGAAGCTTTGCATTGCTGGAATGAAATTTGTGCAAGCTAGGTGTGCTCCTTCTGACAACAGGGGACTTGGTAAGGACCCAAACCTCTTTTACTCTGCTGTATTTCTGTAATCAGATAAAAGGCTTAGGATAAACACATCACATTAGTTGCTGGGAGGTGCCAGCACTTCTGAAAAATATCTTTCCCAACTCTTTTTTCAATAAGAGAAGGTCCAAGACCAAAGTGTGTTTATTCGCATTTCCTTCTCATGAGTAACAACATGCACTGTGTTGTAGCTGAACACTGGAACACTGCTTCAGACATAGAAGCAGATTAACAGAGAGGTAGTGAGGGTAGTGAAAATGAAAACCTTTAAAGGACAGCACCATCACAGCCCCTTTCTTTAAAAGCAATCTCGAGATCTTCTCCGAGCTGCAGTTCATAGAATCATAGAATCAGCCAGGTTGGTAGAGACCTCCAAGATCATCCAGTCCAACCTAGCACTCAGCCCTGGCCAGTCAACCAGACCATGGCACTAAGTGCCTCAGCCAGGCTTTGCTTCAACACCTCCAGGGACAGTGACTCCACCACCTCCCTGGGCAGCCCATTCCAATGCCAATCACTCTCTCTGCCAACAACTTCCTCCTAACATCCAGCCTAGATCTCCCCTGCCACAACTTGAGACTGTGTCCCCTTGTTCTGTTGCTGCTTGCCTGGCAGAAGAGACCAACCCCACCTGGCTACAGCCTCCCTTCAGGTAGTTGTAGACAGCAATGAGGTCTGCCCTGAGCCTCCTCTTCTGCAGGCTGCACACCCCCAGCTCCCTCAGCCTCTCCTCACAGGGCTGTACTCCAGGCCCCTCACCAGCTTCATTGCCCTTCTCTGGACACCTTCCAGCACCTCAATATCTCTCTTGAATTGAGGAGCCCAGACCTGGACACAGGCTGTGGCCTGACCAGTGTTGAGTACAGTAGCAGAATAACCTTCTTTGTGTCCTACTGGCCACCCTGTTCCTGATGCAGGCCAGGATGCCATTGGGTCTCTTATCAGGAAGAAAAAGAAGAAGGAGAAAAAAAAAATCCATTAAATCTATTCCCTATCCATCTTCTTGCCTGAAACAAAACAGTGTTGGTCTGCCCAGGGTTGGGTCCCCCCATAAAGCCTTTTCCATGGGGTGAATGCAGCAACACCTAACGTACAGAGATCCTTTCTTGCTGGCCAGGCTCCAAAACAATGACTGTACCAAAAGGGCTGAGGCATACCCTACCAATGGAGCAGAAAATTGCTTCAAGGCTAATAGCAGCAACACTCTGGTGAAGCAAACACTATAATTAGCAAGAAAGCAGCACCTATGCCCAATAGGTCTATTGTGTCCCATAGAGGATTTTGCTCTTTGGTGCAAAGGGGCAATGTGTGTGAGTGAGAATGGGCGTGCAGAGGTAATCCCCATCCACTGTGCTAATGACGAATGCACTGCAGTTGGCATAAAGTGGAACCCATGCCAAGATGAGGCCCTCTGGTTCCTTCCAACCCCCCCCCCCACACACACATTCTCCAAAACACCACATGATATTTTTAGCATTTTTATTTTCTTGGAAAAAAAAAAAAATAAACTGCAGTTATAAAAATGTGTTTAAACAAATGGAATGGAGCTAGCAGGTGTACAAAATGTCCCAAAGTGCTTCCCATGGCTGCAGTTAAAAAATAAATAATAATAATAATGATATTTTATTTCTTTTTTAAAGTAAACTTAACCAGTTCCACGGTGGAAAAAGAGAAGTCTGCAGGTAGAGTATATAAATGTCTTCTTTTTTTGTTGACTCACTGCATGGTCACTTTCAGTTGTGACTCCTAAAAACTACCTTGAAACATTCCTGGTTTGGATCTTCATTTCATACCCAGATCACAGGCTCAGAGGATGTTAGGGGTTGGAAGGGACCCAATGAGATCCTCGAGTCCAGCTGCCCTCAGAGCAGGACCACACAATCCAGCACAGGTGACAGAGGAACACATCCAGACAGGCCTTGAAAGTCTCTCCAGAGAAGGAGATTCCACAACCCCTCTGGGGAGCCTGTGCCAGTGCTCTGGGACCCTTACAGGAAAGAAGTTCCCCCTTGTGTTGAGCTGGAACCTCCTGTGCTGCAGCTTCCATCCATTGCTCCTTGTCCTATCCCAGGGAGCAGTGAGCAGAGCCTGTCCCCCTACTCCTGACCCCCAGCCCTCAGAGATTTATAAACATTTATTGGATCTTCTCTTAGTCTTCTCTTCCCCAGACTAAACAGCCCCAGGACCCTCAGCCTCTCCTCATCAGGCAGTGCTCCAGTCACCTCATCATCCTCATAGCGCTCTGTTAGACTCTCTCCAGCAGATCTCTGCCCCTCTTTAATTGGGGAGCCCAAAACTGAACACAGTATTCAAGACGAGGTCTCATCAGGGCAGAGTATAGGGGAAGAAGAACCTCCCTGGATCTGCTGGACACACTCTAAATGCACCCCATTGGCCTTCTTGGCCACAAGGGCACATTGCTGTCTCATAGCTAACTTGTTATCCACCAGGACTCTCAGGTCCCTCTCCAACAGATCACCTCCCAGCCTGTACTGGTGCAGTAGACTAAAGGGGTTAGTCTTGCCATTGTCATACCATATGCCAGAGGTACTCATTTGAAGTCCTGAGGTCTCCTCCAGCACATCACTTGAGAAGCTGATCTGAAAACCTGTGAATAACTTCTGTTATTTACTTGTTTTTGTCATCTCCATGTTGGATGTGGAGAAGTTCAGTTTGGAGCTTACTTGCATTCAGGATTTAATTTCTAGGAGAGCAGTGGTTGCATTTAAAAGCTTAATCAAAACTGAAGGATTGCTGGCAGTACACATGAAAACAGAAAGTGCACATAGTAAGATTTGTTAATGTGTGTGTTTACATGTAGAGGAGATGTCAGTCTGAAATAGGTCCTAATCAAAATGCACCATCAGCCAGGAGGCTGCTGTGTAAAAGAAAGAAGGAAAGAATTCCTCCTAAGGAGAGCTGGAAATAAAAGTTTGAGACCTCACCTCAAATACTGCATCCACTTCTGGTGTCCCCATCACACCAAGGACACAGAACTGTTGGAGAGATTCCAGAGGAGGGCCACAAAGATGATCTAAGAGTTGGAAGACCTCTGCTGTGAGGAGTCCTTTTTTTGTTTCCTAATTCATGAATGTAATGGAAGATGAAAACTTATTAAAACACATTTCCCCATCTCATTTGCTTAAGCCTAAATTATCCTGTTTAACTCCGACAGAAATGTTGTCTTGGTTACTTTTAGAGGAACGAAGTTTAAATCTCATACCTACTGATCTAAGTCCTGCAATTTGGTGGGGATTCACTGAGAGAGAATCTGAAGAGGCAAAGAAATGGAAACTAGGAGATGGCTCACTGGTTGGAGGTACGAGGTTTCTGGCTGCTTAAGAGGGACTGAAGAACGAAGCAAAGACAAATGACAGCCAATTAAAACGTTGTTGAGTGCAGAGGGCTGTTGAAAAGGTTTGGAGATGTCTTCTCATCTAGTATAACACAATCATTGTTCCAGCTTCCCCAAGCCTTTTTGGTAACAGAACAGAATTGCAAACCTAATTACCAGCAGTGATTTCTTAAGGCCTGAAAACCAATCCAGCTCCCTGTACTACCGCCGATGGACTTGGAGGAGAACTATTTTAAACTCATGATCCATAGGCAGGATGGAGTTTAACATGATTTGCAGCGGGGCTCTTAGGAGGACTGGAGCTCTCTCTGTTCAAGCCTGTCCCTGTGCACAGACAAGTGAAATCTTTTCAAACAAACAGGGTGGAAATTCTTGGCTTCTCCAGGAACCGACCTTATTTCCAGCGGATCGTGGTTTGGATTCCCAGCCTGCCCTTGGCATTCCAGTTTTCCCCCTGCTTGCCACAGCTAGATTGTGTTTGCTGTTTCTGGACCGAAATGCTGAACAGGATCCTGGTGCCTCAGGTAGGCGATGTTTTACCATGGAGGAAGAAATCCCTGTCTGAAGTCAGGGAATGGAACCTCCTAGTTAACAACTGGCAAGCCTACAGGAAAGGAATTGAGCTGCCGTCAGTAGGTAACATATTAATGGCTGGTGTTTAATTTCTTATAGGTAAAACATAAGAATATGGTGGTCCTCACATTAGTGGTCTAACTACAGAAAAGTCTGTGTAAAAAGGTAGCACCGTTTCCTTACAGCTGCCATTAAGAGCCTCCCAGATCTGCCAGAAAAGGGAAAATTAACCTTCTGTGGAAATCCAGCAAAAGGCCTTTTCCCCTTTAAATCACTAATGGAGAACTTAATGATGCATCAGTCTACAGAGTGCCTTTCAGCCAGAAGCACAGAGGCATTTTGGATCTTTGGCTGCTTTGAAGACACTGAAGTTGCATATTTCCTCCTTAGAATGACCAGACTTAGGGTAGATAGTGCTAACTATGTCTCCCTTAACCATTTCTGAGCTGGTAAAGGTTAGAGGCTGTTGTGATCACTAATAATTGCTGTTGCTGATCTTAGCTCTGCTGTCCCTGGAGGTGTTCAAGAAAAGCCTGGACGAGACATAGATCCAATTGAGGTTTTTTGCTTTAGGAAGGCTTGTTGTGTTGTTTGTTAGGTTTTTTTCCCCAAGTGAAATTACAGTGATTTGCTATTGGAATGGGCTGCCCAGGGAGGTGGTGGAGTTGCCATCCCTGGAGGTGTTGAAGCAAAGCCTGGATGAGGCACTTAGTGTCATGGTCTAATTGACTGGATAGGGCTGGATAATAGGTTGGACTGGATGATCTTGGAGATCTCTTCCTACCTGGCTGATTCTATTATTCTATGTACCCAATGTGCCAGTTTCTCTGTGCAGGACTGGCAAAAGTATAGGCTGGAAGTTAGGAGGAAGTTCTTCACAGAGAGAGTGATTGGCATTGGAAAGGGCTGCCCAGGGAGGTGGTGGAGTCACCATCCTTGGAGGTGTTCAAGAAGAGCATGGATGAGGCATTTAGTGCCATGGTCTGGTTGACTGGTTAGGGCTGGGTGCTAGGTTGGACTGGCTGATCTTGGAGGTCTCTTCCAACCTGGTTGATTCTATGATTCTAAGTAACAGCATCAAGGAGAGGAAGACTCAGTCCTGCGCAGGGGCAGATGAAAGACAACTGAAGTTTGGCTGACAAAAAGCTCAGTGAAGCATAAATGAATAGGTTATGGCTATGGTCAAAATAATAGTGACAGGAGAAAAAAAAAGAAAAGAGAAGCTCTGTCTTTTCTAAGCCCCTTTTAAAGGCAAAGACTCATCTCAGCCAACAGATGCATGGTACAGAATTTTCCCTGTCTGGACACCAAATTAAGGACAATGCTATATATGAAACATGCTCATTTGACCAACGTTATGCTTCATTTTCATCAGGGCTGTCCACAGAATATTAGATATTCTGGCAGTTATTTAATAAGGCAAATGCACACAAGGAGCCCTTTAAGGTAAAAAGTAAAATAATCTCTATTTTCTCTTCAGGAGGTTTTGGCAAATGGGAAAAGATGGAGGAGAGGGAATAAGAAGTGTATGTGAAACAAAAGTTTTAACAGTCTGTCTAACCAATTGGTATAATTAAGTTTTACTTCAGCCCTCAGGAAACCCCAGGGAAGTTCGTGGCATCCCAGTTCATGTGCATATTAAGTAGGGGATCATGTAACCTTCATGCAGTGTTGGAAAGGGTCATTTTTTAGAAGACTTATAGCACTCATTTATATCAGAGTGGGTCTGAGGTAGCCCTGGACTACAGCCATCTTCATCCAGAACTATATCTGGTTGCACAAAGTTGGCTTTGGGTTCACCAAAGCTCTCCAAATTAGAAGTGAAGGCAATGGAAATGAAAGGAGGAACGTGAGCCAAGCCAAATTGTTAAAGTCCTGATCAGATGCTCCTCAGTCAGGTGTATGATGTGCCATGAGAGGAAAGCAGTGTTCTTCTACTGCCCTCCCCCCAAAAAAAAGCATTTTTTATCTTCCTCTGTAGCATTGCTATCCTGTAAGAAATCAATATAATAAAGAACTGTTCCTTAAGATTGTCATTAATGATGTCTCAATGAAAAAGTAGTAGTGAGAGTAACCTCTTCAACAAGGGCAACATTGCCCAGGAAGCAGAGTGGTTGGCAAAGCAGAAGCCTTAGTTTCTTCCAAACATGTATCTGCTCACCCTCAAAAGGCTCAATTGCTTAAGTTTCTTACTACATTAAGAGCAAGTCTCAGATCTTAACCCCCTCCTCCTTTAGTACTTAGAACTCTCAGTTTACACTGACATTATTTCTTCCATTCAAAACTAAGGTAAATCCTTCAGCTGCTCAAGTCAGTCCTGCTGCATGGCAGTGAAACTGGATAAAGTCTGTCTTGAGGTTTCTTTCTAAATAAAGACATTTCTCTTTTTTCATTTTAAATCATGGAATCATTGAATCAAGCAGGTTGGAAGTGACCTCCAAGATCATCCAGTCCAACCTAGCATCCAGTCCTATCCAGTCAACCAGACCATGGCACTAAGTGCCTCATCCAGGCTTTGCTTGAACACCTCCAGCGATGGTGACTCCACCACCTCCCTGGGCAGCCCATTTCGATGGCAAATCACTCTCCCTGGGAAGAAATGGAGAGGAACACCTGACATTTTTTTACAAACTGCTTGCTTACAATTTGGGTAGGCTTCCTGAGAAGATCTCAAGTGTGTTATCTCATTGTGTTGGTAGGGAAATAAGGGATGAAGAGGAATCACAGAATCACAGAACGCCAGGGGCTGTAAATGACCTCAAAGGCTCATCCAGTCCAACCTCCCTGCCAGAGCAAGATCACCTAGACCAGATCACACAGGAATGCATCCAGGCAGGTTTTGAGTATCTCCAGACAGGTAGACTCTACAACCACTTTGGGCAGCCTGTTCCAGTGTTCTGTCACCCTCACAGGCAAAAAGTTCCACCTCATGTTTAAATGAAACTTCCTATGCCTCAGCTTCCACCCACTGCCCCTCGTCCTGCTGTTGGGCATCATTGAGCAGAGACTGACTCCAGCCTCCTGGCACTCACCTTTACATCATTATAACCATTGCTGAGGTCACCTCTCAGTCTCCTCTTCTCCAATCAGCACAGCCCCAGCTCCTTCAGACTCCTCATAACAGAGATGTTCCTTTCCCTTCATCATCTTTGTGGCTCTGCACTGGGCTCAAGCAGTTCTATGTACCTCATGAATTAAGGGGCCCAGAAGGAGATTGAAACTCATTTTAACACATAACTCACTAATGAGATTCAAAGTTGCAGTTTCTAACCTCTACCTCTTTTTCTCTAGCCCTCAGACCTCTAAGCAGCCCCAAACATGATCCAGCACTTCAGGAGACAAACATTGCTGTGGTATTTCAAGAGTGCTGAAGTGGGAGATATAGATTTACGAAGGCATTACAGCAAGGAACTTTTTTTTTCCAGCTGCCCCAAACAATGCTGTTATAGAACATGTCCTCCCAAAATATTCAACCCTTGCACATTTCCATTTTGGGCTTGCAACCAGGTGTGTCTGAGCTCTCTGCAGCAGGGTTTTACCCAGCGTGATTCCTGGAACGTAAATGCAGCTTGTCCCCGTGTGATTTCCCCAGCAGCTTCAGTTCCTGAACAAGCAGTTCTTTCCTTGCACGTAAGTCACCTACATGCTGGAAGAAAAACAGGAGGAACCTGCAAATAGCTGCCTCACATCATGTCCTCCAACTTACACAGGCATCTGCTCTTCCATGTCCCTCCTGGATTTCTTGCCTTAGCTGTCTCAGAGGCTGGAATTGTGCCTGCTGCGTTACCTGGGACTCTGACTGCTTTTAACAAAGCAGTAGGAGTGGAAGGCGTAAAGGTTGTGGCACTCTCTAAGCTCACTCTCATGTGTTCTAGATGAACAAATAGGAAGTGGGAGGAAACAGGATACTTCACAGTATCACAGTATCATCAGGGTTGGAAGAGACCTCACAGATCATCAAGTCCAACCCTTTACCACAGAGCTCAAGGCTAGACCATGGCACCAAGTGCCACGTCCAATCCTGCCTTGAACAGCTCCAGGGACGGCGACTCCACCACCTCCCCGGGCAGCCCATTCCAGTGTCCAATGACTCTCTCAGGGAAGAACTTTCTCCTCACCTCCACCCTAAATTTCCCCTGGCGCAGCTTGAGGCTGTGTCCTCTCGTTCTGGCACTGGCCACCTGAGAGAAGAGAGCAACCTCCTCCTGGCTACGGCCTCCCCTCAGATAGTTGTAGACAGCAATAAGGTCACCCCTGAGCCTCCTCTTCTCCAGGCTAAACAATCCCAGCTCCATACATCATCGTTCTGGGGAAAGAGTGGCTGGGGAGAGAGAGGCTGGAGAGCAGCCCAGCAGAAAGGGACCTGGGGGTAATGGTTGATAATAGCTGAACATTAGCCAGCAGTGTGCCCAGGTGGCCAAGAGAGCCAATGGCATCCTGGCCTGGATCCCTTTTACTCAGCACTGCTCAGGACACACCTTGAGTGCTGTGTCCAGTTCTGAGCTCCTCAATTCAAGAGAGATGTTGAGGTGCTGGAAGGTGTCCAGAGAAGGGCAAAAAAGCTGGTGAGGGGCCTGGAGCACAGCCCTGTGGGGAGAGGCTGAGGGAGCTGGGGGTGTGCAGCCTGCAGAAGAGGAGGCTCAGGGCAGACCTCACTGTTGCCTGCAGCTACCTGAAGGGAGACTGTAGCCAGGTGGGGTTGGGCTCTTCTGCCAGGCAACAGAAGAAGGGGATACAGTCTGCAGTTGTGGCAGGGGCAGTCTAGGCTGGATATTAGGAGGAAGTTGTTGTCAGAGAGAGTGATTGGCATTGGAATGGGCTGCCCAGGGAGATGGTGGAGTTGCTGTCCCTGGAGGTACTCAAGCAAAGCTTGGATGGGGCACTTAGTGCCGTGGTCTGGTTGCTTGGCTAGAGCTGGTTGATAGGTTGGAGTGGATGATCTTGGAGATCTCTTCAACCTGGGTGATTCTATGATTCTGTGATTCTGATCCAGAGCAGTAAGCACAACCCAAACCCACAACAGTTATTTCTTTACCTCAGGTAGTAGCAGCACATTCCTCTGATGCAGAATGTCCTGGGCTTGCTCTCACAGGTGACTTTCTGCTACAGCAGCACTTTCACAGCTGCTGTCTGAGAGTGGCAAAACTCAAGCATTTTGGAAAGCAGCTTCTCTGTAAAAGTGCTGTTCAGAGCTGCTCTGTGAGGGCTCCCGCGGAATGAGTTAGACACCTGCCAGGGTTGGCTCAGTTTTGCATGATCTTACTTCTTGGAAAGTTGCTGGACTGAATGATTTCTTGAGATCCCTTTGAGCCCTACCTTGTAGAATTCTAAACATCTTTATTTTCATCCCCACTGCACCCAGTGTTTGTCTTTCTTTCTTTCCCAGGCCATCAGTCTGCTTACTTCTCCTTCTAAGCAGCAGCATGCCTCTAACACAGAGTATTAAAGCCACCCCACTAATCACATAAGGGTTAAAAACATGATTGGTGGGTAAAGACCCCCCTTTTTATGCTGCAAGGTTGGTTGAAATTGTGAATAGAGACTGACAGCTTGCCTGAGTGTTTGTGGTTCAATTTGAAACCACAAGACCCAGAAGCACATGGTTTAGATTCAGTGTCTTTCTCTAGCTAACACGAACCATTTGTTCAAGCAGCTTGGCTATCTCTTGGAGAATACTTTTGCACCAGGCTCAGCCTTGATTCACCCCAGACAGCTGAATACATTCAAATGGAAACCCAAAGAAGAAGGGGAAAAAATCCCAAACAAAGGCTTGCATTTACTTTTTCTTGTTTATTTTTGCAGCTTGTAAAGGAGCTACTGATATCCTAGTTAAAAATGAAAACCAACAACAATAAAAAAGAAACCCAAGAAAAGGAAAGAAAATGTGAAGTGCCAATCAAAAGCAGCACCAAATTAGGTGGTGTTTACTTCAAAAAATAGGATTTTCATTGCTTTTATATTCTTCTTTGGAAGCAGCTTCCTGTAAAATGCTTATGTCGTGGAGCAAAGCTGGAGGTGGGTAGGTTCAGGCTGGAGGTGAGGAGGAAGTTGTTGAGCATGAGAGTAGTGAGAGGCTGGAATGGGTTGCCCAGGGAGGTGGTTGAGGTCCCATCTCTGGAGGTGTTAGAGGCCAGGCTGGATGAGGAGGTGTCATAGAATCATAGAGAATCATAGATTCTATGACAATTAAATGGTCTGCTCTAGGGTAGGGTGTACCTGGCCATGGCAGGGGAGTGGAACTGGCTGATCCTTGTGGTCCCTTGCAACCCTGACTAATTCTATGATTCTACAGATCATGGAAAGAAGAGCCTTAAGTGACTCAAAAATATATTTAGATCAATCTTTTCAAATTTGGCTGTGTGAAGTGATGCACTTTTGTAAGGCTGAGGTTCAGTCAATGAGCTCTCATGCATCAGGCACTTAAATGATGCACTTAACTGGTCACAGGCTCACAGGATGTTAGGGGTTGGAAGGGATGCAAAGAGATCAGCAAGTCCAACCCCTCTGCCAGAGCAGGACCATACAATGTAGCTCAGGAACACATCGAGACAGGCCTTGAAAGTCTCCAGAGAAGGAGACGTTCCAACCCAGCCTTGAACACCCCAAAGGAGGATGCATCCACAGCCTCCTTGGCATCCTATTCCAGAGCCTCCCCACCCTCATACTGAAAAACTTCTTCCTAGGATCTAGTATAAACCTACTCTCCCTCAGGTTAAAACCATTCCCTGTTGTCCTATCTCTAGACACCTTTTTGAAAAGTCCCCTTGCAGCCTTCCTGTAGGATCTCTTCAGGTATTGGAAAGCATAAAATCCCTCTGGAGTCTTCTCTAAGCTGAACAACCCCAGCTCCTCAGCCTATCCTCATAGCAAAGCTGCTCCAGTCCTTGGGTCATCTTCTTGGCCCTCGTCTGGACTGGCTCCAGCAGCTCTGTGGAAGCATTCCCCTTCCCTGAAGGAATAACTATGGGAATGTGGAGGTTACCTTGCTTTAATAAACCAGTTTGGTGATTGCACACTCACACGTACGTACCCAAAAGCGAGGTGACATCACCGCGTTCAGCCCCGCTGAGGAGCGTAAGGGAAGTAATCTGAGGAACCACTGTGGCGAGGCAATGAACCAAGTGCTCAGTTCCCCCACATCACAGGTATCAGGACTGAAATGAAGTCTCCTAAAACAATTTCCTGCCATCTAGCCCCTGGGATTGTTTCTTTTATCTTTCTCCTTCGTGATGTAAAGCTGGTTCCAAGATAATGACGTTACAAGACAGAGAACCACCTCCTGCACTCAGAGGTGAGGTACCTTGGCAGAAAGCAAGCAAGAATACTTCTCTGCTATGTCTCTCTATCTCCTAGTTAGGAATAAGTGACCATAAAATCTGTGTATGTGTGAAACCACAATATGTTCCCCTGTCCTGTCATTAAAAGCCACTCGCAACATAAATGTGAATCAGAGGTGGGAGTGCGCTCACCGGCGGGGAGGAGCAAGCAATTATGGACCACGAGTTTACTTCCAAGAAAAGATTGTGTTTCTGGGAATTCAAAATAGCATAGATTTTATTTTAGCATGGTGGGAATATTGAGGAGGCTTCTAAAGTTACTGCTTTTTAAGCTACTATATAATCACGGAATGAGTTTTATTAACAAAGAAGCCTTGGGAGCTTCGGAGACATGCAGCAGGCGTTGCAGAGGTAATGAAGTGAGCATGAGGCTCTAAGGGCTGAGATACCCTGTAGGGATAGCAGGGAAACTGCCTTGGCAATTTTAAGGCTGAATAGAAATGCAGGTTTAAGGCTAACATCAGTTGTTTAAGCCATTTGGCTGGGCAATAGGAGTAGTGCTGTACTGAGCTCTTCAGCAGAGGAGGCCACAGAGATGCTCGGAGGACTGCAGCAGCTCTGCTATGGGCTACAGGCTACAAGACCTGGGGCTCTGCAGCCTAGAGAAGAAAAGGCTTTGAGGAGACCTTGGAGTGGCCTTCCAGTGCCTGAAAGTGGCCTACAAAAAGGCTGGGGAAGGACTAGAAGACCTTATAGCAGCCTACCAGTATCTGAAAGGGACCTACAGGAAGGCTGGGGAGGGACTACAAGACCTTATAGTGGGCTTCCAGTATCTGAAAGGGACCTACAGGAAGGCTGGGGAGGGACTACAAGACCTTATAGTGGGCTTCTAGTGTCTGAAAGGGACCTGCAGGAAGGCTGGGGAGGGACTAGAAGACCTTATAGTGGGCTTCCAGTGTCTGAAATGGACCTGCAGGAAGGCTGGGGAGGGACTAGAAGACCTTATAGTGGGCTTCCAGTGTCTGAAATGGACCTGCAGGAAGGCTGGGGAGGGACAATTGACAAGGTCTTGTAATGACAAGACAAGGAGTAAAGGGTTTGACCTGGTAGAGGGGAGATTTAAACTAGAATGTTAGGAAGAAGTTGTTTGCAGTGAGACACTGGCACATGTTTCCCAGGGAGGTTGTGGCTGCTCCCTCCCTGGAGGTGTTCAAGGCCAGGTTGGATGAGGACTTGAGTGACTTCTTTAGTAGGAGGTGTCCTTGCCTATGGCAGGGGGTTGGAACTGGATGATCCTTGTGGTCCCTTCCAACATAAACCATTCTGTGATTCGATGATCATCTATACCAGATCACACAGGAACTCGTCCAGGCAGGTGCTCAATATCTCCAGAGAGGGAGACTCCACAACACCCCTGGGCAGCCTTTCCCTGCTTGCTGCAGAGGAGTTGAACCTTTAAAGGTCTCTTCCAACTCAGAGCATTCCATATGATTCTGTGATTCTATGGAGGTTGGTTCTGTCTCGAGGAGCACTGAAACTCCTTCTGCAGATGTGCAATTCCCCATTACATAGGTGAGGCTGCAATGGCACTGTTGTGCTTCTAAATTCATTGTTTTGCTCCAGATTTCCAGTGCAAAGAAGGCACCAAAACACACCAAGAGCCTTACAACATCACAGTCTTATTGTTTTTTTAAACATAAGGAGCACAGAAATGAAACTGCTTAATTCTCAGAGCTTTTGGGTTTCCATTGAATGTTGTGCTGGGGGAAGCGTAGGCTGGATGTTAGGAGGAAGTTGTTGGCAGAGAGAGTGATTGGCATTGGAATGGGCTGCCCAGGGAGGTGATGGAGTCTCCGTCCCTGGAGGTGTTCAAGCAAGCCTGGATGAGGCACTTAGTGCCATGGTCTGGTTGATTGGCTAGGGCTGGATGCTAGGTTGGACTGGATGATCTTGGAGGTCTCTTCCAACCTGGTTGATTCTATGATTCTATGATTCAAGGATCTGAAGGGGGTCTACAAAAAAGCTGGAGAAGGACTTTTCAGGATATCAGGGAGTGACAGGACTAGAGGGAATGGAGCAAAGCTGGAGAGATTCAGGCTGGATGTGAGGAGGAAGTTGTTGAGCATGAGAGTGGTGAGAGGCTGGAATGGGTTGCCCAGGGAGGTGTTTAAGGCCAGGCTGGCTGAGGCTGTGTGCAGCCTGCTCTAGGATAGGGTGTCCCTGGGCATGTCAGGGAGCTTGGAACTGGCTGCTCCTTGTGGTCCCTTCCAACCCTGACTGATTCTATGATTCTATGATCCTATGACACGTGGCTTCAAGTGTCTGAGAGTATCAGGCTGCTTTTGATGAATGATATTTTGACAAGTTACTTCTACTGTTTTTTCTATTGGGAGAAATCATGTTTATGGAAACACAGAAGGGAGGAGAAGATAGCTTCAGGTTTAGGTTTTACTTTCCTATAAATAAAACCTTCTGAACTGTGTCTGACTTGGAATCATTTTCTGTAACAAAAATAATAAGAGAAGAAGAAAAAAAATGGAGGGGGAGGGGGGGATGATATTTTACTGAAATAAGATTAAAATTTAAAAAATATGAAATTAATGAAATGAAATAATATCACTTTGACCAGCATGGGAAACTTTTGCTCTTAAAAAGCTGAAAGGCTTCAGTGTTATAGATCTCAGGAGAGCCCAGAAGAGTTTCCCTAATTTTCCTGAATGTGTGACCACCTCCTGTGCATCAGAACAAGAAGCCTGGGCTGTGACTGACCTAGGGTAGGGTGTCTCTGGCCATGGCAGGGAGGTTGGAACTGGATGATCCTCGTGGTCCTTTGTGGTCTCATCTTGAATACTGTGTTCAGTACAGTTTGGGGCTCCCCAGTTGAAGAGGGACAGGGATCTGCTGGACAGGGTCCAGCAGAGGGCTACAAGGATGATGAGGGGACTGGAGGGCATGGCTTATGGGGAGAGGCTGAGGGACCTGGGGCTGCTTAGTCTGGAGAAGAGAAGACTGAGAGGGGATTTGATAAATGGTTATAAGCATCTGAGGGCTGGCCAGGAGTGGGAGGACAGGCTCTGCTCACTGCTCCCTGGGGTAGGACAAGGAGCAATGGGTGTAAGTTGTAGCAAAAGAGGTTCTGCCTCAACACAGGGGGGAACTTCTTTCCTGTAAGGGTCCCAGAGCACTGGCACAGGCTGCCCAGAGAGGTTGTGGAGTCTCCTTCTCTGGAGCCTTTCCAGGCCTGTCTGGATGTGTTCCTCTGTGATCTGTGTTAGATAGGATTGTCCTGCTCTGGCATGGGGGGTTGATCTCGAGGATCTCCTTGAGTCCCTTCCAACCCCTAATATCCTGTGACCCTGTGATCCTGTGATCCTTCCAAACCTGACTGATTCTATGAATCTGTTATTCTATGACTTAGAAGATTTGTTCATATGAGCTCAATTAATTAATTTCTTTGTCCAACCAAGTGGCACCCACAGAAGCAAGCCTCGATGGTCATTTCCAAGCCATTTGGCTCTGGTTTTGACCCTGCATCTTGCACTCGTGGTGCAGTTATTTACACCACTGTATGTGATTGCATCCCCAGCCCAGAAGGTGCTGACAGAAAGAGCTGTGTAAGATGGGGGCTGGAGCAGTTGTGTGTGCAATGTGTATGGCACAGCTGTCCCTGGGAGAGGAGAGCACTGGAGGAGAGGCAACCTTGCCTAGCCCTGGGCCATCCTTCATGCTGAAACAGGTCAGTTGTTGTGGCTCAGGTCTCTGACCAATGCAGCTCCTAAGAAGCTGGTGAGTGCAAGGCACTGAGAAGCAAATAAGAGGCAAACAAAGCATGAACCCAAACCCATTAAGATTTTTTTTTCCCTCCCAAGGTGGCTGCAGGTCTGATTCTCATCCAGGGGTTGTTTAGCCTGGAGAAAAGGAGGCTCAGAGGTGACCTCATTGCTGTCTACAACTACCTGAAGGGAGGTTGTAGCCAGGTGGGGTTGGTCTCTTCTCCCAGACAACCATCAACAGAGCAAGGGGACACAGTCTCAAGTTGTGGCAGGGGAGGTCTAGGCTGGATGTTAGGAGGAAGTTGTTGTCAGAGAGAGTGATTGGCATTGGAATGGGCTGCCCAGGGAGGTGGTGGAGTCACCATCCCTGGAGGTGCTGAAGCAAAGCCTGGCTGAGGCACTTGGTGCCATTGTCTGGTTGACTGGATAGAGCTGGGTGCTAGGTTGGAGTGGATGATCTTGGAGGTCTCTTCCAACCTGATTGATTCTCTCCCACAGGTCTCTCTTCTTGCACATTGTGCACACTCAGCGTGTCCTTGCAGACGTCTGTTCTTCGTGACACACCATTTCCCTTTGTGGCAAGACAGATTTTGGCCTCCAATCTGAAATATGGTGGAAGATTCAGCCCTGCTTGATCATCAATGCACTATTTCCTTTCAGCATTGTGCAACATGACCTCTTTTGCTCAAAGGGAAGGGGATCTCCATCAGTTACCAAGATGAAGTAGTGACAGCATCGAAGCCATGAAGAGGGAAGCCGGAGGCTTACAGGTTTCACACAAGCTCAAGTGCCATGAACGTTGTCTGCTTTATGGTGGTGCACAAACACAAGGGAGGGTGCAAGGGCTGCCAGTGACCTCAGTCACCCCAGAAACATATTTGGGTCCAGGCTAGAGCTGACTGGAATCCTGAGGTTTCACTGGCCAGGAGCCAGTTTGAAACCCACTTGAGCCACCTCCAGTCTTTTACAACATTGTAAAGACAATATTGTTTAAAACATCTCAAAAATTCTCCACACAACCTGGCAGCCTTCCAAAATCGTCTTAAATGAGCCAAAACTATCAGCAGCCACCCACCTTCCTGTCCATTATCCTCTGATTAATGACATTCCACCAACGGGGTCCGACATTCAGAATCTCCCTGTTGCAGGACCTCTGCGTAAATATGATCTCGGAGACCTGTAAATTGTCTGTATGGTTTGCAGCTGTGTTTTATGTGGAGGTGTCTCTTCATCATGTGGTGACCATGCAGGAGGGGGCTCTCTGAGGGAGCAGAGAGACCTGGGCTTGCAGAGTCTTGTAAAACCTTAATTAGGCAAAGCAAAGCTGGAGAAAACAAAGCATGCTGGAGGTACAACACTCTGCTGAGGGACTGGTTTTGTGCTCCTTATCCACACACCTTCTAAGCCACAGGATCACAGAATGGTGGAGGTTGGAAGGGACTTCTGGAGATCATCTAGTCCAACTTCCCTACCAAAGCACCTAGAATAAATCACCCAGGAACATGTCCAAAACAGACACTATAAGAATAATCATATAATAACCAATAAGAATAACCATAAGTCAGGGTTGGAAAGGACCACAGGGATCACCCAGTTGTAAGCCCCTTGCCATGGGCAGGGACACCTCACACTAGATCAGACTGTCTACAGCCTCATCCAGCCTGGCCTTAAGCACCTTCAGGGATGAGGCTTCCACTACCTCCCTGTGTAACCCATTTCAGGGTCTCACTACCATCATGCTGAAGAACTTCTTCCTAACATCCAGTCTGAATCTACCCATTTCTAGCTTTGTTCCATTCCACCTAGTCCTATCACTACCTGACAGCCTACAAAGTCCCTCCCCAGCTATCTGGTAAGCCCCCTTTAGAAAGGCTACAATAAGGTCACCTCAGATCATAGAATGTTTTGGGTTGGAAGTGACCTGCAAAGGTCATCAAGTTCAACCACCCTACAGTGCGCAGGGACACCTCCAAGTACACCACAGAATAAATCAGGTTGGAAGAGACCTCCAAGATCATCCACTCCAACCTAGCACCCAGCCCTGGCCAATCAACCAGACCATGGCACTAAGTGCCTCATGCAGACTTTTCTTCAACACCTCCAGGGACAGTGACTCCACCACCTCCCTGGGCAGCCCATTCCAATGCAAATCTCTCTGACAACAACTTCCTCCTCACATCCAGCCTATACTTCCCCTGGCACAACTTGAGACTGTGTCCCCTTGTTCTGCTGCTGGTTGCCTGGCAGAAGAGCCCAACCCCACCTGGCTACAGCCTCCCTTCACGTAGCTGCAGACAGCAATGAAGCCACCCCTGAGCCTCCTCTTCCGCAGGCTGCACACCCCCAGCTCCCTCAGCCTCTCCTCATAGGGTTTGTGTTCCAGGCCCCTCACCAGCTTCATTGCCCTTCTCTGGACACCTTCCAGCACCTCAACATCTCTCTTGAATTGAGGGGCCCAGAACTGGACACAGTACTCAAGGTGTGTCCTGACCAGTGCTGAGTACAGGGGCAGAATAACCTCCCTTGTGTCCTATTGGCCACACTGCTCCTGATCCAGGCCAGGATGTATGCAGATTTACCTTCTCACCAGTATATAGAAAAGAAGCATAGCTAGGGGTGCAGCATGTGATTTGTTTCAGGCAGCTTTATTTCCATGAGAAGCTGAAGAGTACATTTGCACTTGAGCAGTGACTCATCCTCCTAACTCTCACTGCTTAATCCAAGAAACTCTGACTAAGTCAGCTCTGCCACGTCCCAAGTGTAGCAGGGATTCCTCACAGTCCTCGATGCAAACAGAACTAGTAATTCTCCTCAGAAATAGCAAGAAATTGCTATTTGTGGGCTCATGCTTTACGCAATGATGACCTTGGCTGAGGCAATCCAAATGGAAAGGGCCACAGCACATGAAGTCAATGCCACTGTGGTAAATAAAGGCAGTGCCAGGAAGGCACAATTTCAACATCGCCTGGCAGATGAGGCATAGCTGGGCAGGGGCACTATGTGCATGAGCTATATTTTCTTACCAGCAGTCTGGGAACCTCGTGGTGCTATGTCATAGTGAGACAGCTCAGGTTTTTATCTCAGCTTGTTGGGTTTGGTGGTTTGTTGGGTGGGTTCTTTTTTGGTATGCAGACCCTTTTTAGACTCACGGAATCAGTCAGGGATGGAAGGGACCACAAGGATCATGTAGTTCCAACCCCCCTGCCATGGGCAGGAGCACAACTTACATCAATTTAGCATCTCGCCCCAAAATTTAACATCTCACCTCAATTTACATCCATGTGATATCCATTTGATATCCATTTGATATCTTAACCCAAAATGTAGCATCCCACCCCAAAATTTAGCATCCTACTTCAATTTACATCTTATCTCCATTTTATACCTCACCTCAAAATTTAGCATCTTATCTCCATTTTATATCTTGCCCCAAAATGTAGCATCCCAACCCTAAAATTTAGCATCTTATCTCCATTTGATATCTTGCCCCAAAATTTAGCACCAAACCCCAAAATTTAGCATCTTATCTCCATTTGATATCTTGCCCCAAAATTTAGCATCAAACCCCAAAATTTAGCATCTTATCTCCATTTGATATCTTACTCCAAAATCTGGCATCCTACCCCGAAATGTAGCATCCCACCTCAAAATTTAGCATCTTATCTCCATTTGATATCTTACTCCAAAATCTGGCATCCTACCCCGAAATGTAGCATCCCACCCCAAAATTTAGCATCTTATCTCCATTTGATATCTTACTCCAAAATCTGGCATCCTACCCTGAAATGTAGCATCCCACCCCAAAATTTAGCATCTTATCTCCATTTTATATCTTACCCCAAAATGTAGCATCTCACCCCAAAATTTAGCATCTTATCTCCATTTTATATCTTACCCCAAAATGTAGCATCTCACCCCAACATTTAGCATCTCGTCTCCATTTTATATTTTACCCCAAAATTTAGCATCTTACCCCAAAATTTATCATCCCACCACCAAATTTAGCTTCTTACCTCCATAACCATTACAAAAGAAACTACAGCAAAAGCTGGTGGGCTACAGAACTAGACTAGAAGCAGGAAGAACAACTGTTTGCCTGTGGTCCAGGTTAATGTGTAGAATCATTGGAAAGCACCTCTAAGATCATCAAGTCAAACCATCAAGCCAACACCATCCATCACCACTAAACCACGTCCTGAAGTGCCATGTCCTCATGTTTTTCTAACACCTCCAGGGACAGCGACTCCACCACCTCCCTGGGCAGCCCATTCCAATGCCAATCACTCTCTCTGACAACAACTTCCTCCTAACATCCAGCCTAGACCTGCCCTGGCACAACTTGAGACTCTGTCCCCTTGTTCTGTTGCTGCTTGCCTGGCAGAAGAGACCAACCCCACCTGGCTACAACCTCCCTTCAGGCAGCTGTAGACATCAATGAGGTCTGCCTCCTCTTCTGCAGGCTGCACACCCCCAGCTCCCTCAGCCTCTCCTCATAGGGTTTGTGTTCCAGGCCCCTCACCAGCTTCGTTGCCCCTCCCTGGGTTCTCATCTTGATTTCATCAGGATAGTTTTGTTAGAATGATATTACCTCTCCAGGGCACACTTCATAGGAGCCTTACAGTGATGATGAATAAAACAACTGCAGCGAGACTGCAATAAATTAATTGCACCATTTTATGTGAGTGTGAGAAAGGAGAGCTGAGACTGAAACACAAAGCTGACTAGGACTTGGGATTCGTGGTTGAAGGACTGGTATGAGAAAGAGAAAAGATGTCATAGCAGGAGTGAGAAAGGGGTTTGGGGAGAACAAAAAAAAAAAACCACCAAAACCAGTCCGGCTCATTGTGGTTAATAATAAGAAATTCAAAGTCTCCATCCCCATTCAGCCAAGAACATGGAAGATTTGAATTTCTAATTTGGCAATTTAAGATTTAAGAGATGCAGAAAGTTTTTATCTGTGGCTCTGCCTTTTAGTGGCTGGAAATTGTCTCACAGAATTACAGGAGCCCTCCAGAAATCAAAGGCTTCTTTTGAGAGCCAAGAGGGAGATGCCAATCTCTCTGGTTTTTGTTTTGTCTCAAGAAGGAACTGAGTTGTAGTATTGCTGCTACAGGTCACTACTCACACTGGCCAATTTGGCCATTCAGGTGTGCAGCAGCTTCCTATGTCATGAAGATGCTCAGAGGGCTACAGCGGCTCTGCTATGGAGACAGGCTACGAGAGGTTGGGGCTCTGCAGCCTGGAGAAGGCTTCCAGGAGACCTTGGAGCAGCCTTCCAGTGTCTGAGAGGGCCTACAGGAAGGCTGGGGAGAGACTATTGACAAGGTCTTGTAATGACAGGATGAGGTATAATAGGTTTAAACTGGCAGAGGGGAGATTGAAATTGGATGTTAGGAAGAAGTTGTTTGCAGTGAGTGTGGTGAGACACTGGCAGAGGTTGCAGCTGCTCCCTCCCTGGAGGTGTTCAAGGCTGTGTTGGCTGAAGCCTTGAGTGACCTGTTCTAGTGGGAGGTGTCCCTGCCTATGGCAGGGGGTTGGAACTAGATGATCTTTGACATCTCTTCCAACCTAAACCACTCTGTAATTCTATCTGAGGTGAAAAATGAAACTCTCTTGGAAGTGTGTGCCTATCCAGCATGGAAATCATGGCAGTTGCCTCATAGGTACTAAAGTGAGAGATGCCATGGTCTAGTTGATTGGATAGGGCTGGATGATAGATTGAGCTGAATGATCTTGGAGGTCTTTTCCAACCTGGTTGATTCTATGATTCTATGTTGCTCTGGTAGACACCACTTTATCCTTAATGCCTAGTTGGAAGGCTGAATTTTTGTGGTTTAATAGAACACACAACAAATTGCTCCATCAGCCTGTGCAGGATGGAATCAGACATACCCGCACAAGCTGAGCTCAAGGAAATGAGAGACAACCTGTGCTGGAACATAGTGTGAGACAGGTTGTACAGGATTATCCTCCTGCTGGGATACGTCATTCAAGAGAAGCAGCCAAACACAGTCTGGAAGCAATTATGAGAATTAAAGGTGAGCATTGCTTAAAATATCAACAACCAGTCCTAATCTGCCAGGTTTATTGGCACAATAAAATGTCTTACTTTAGTTGCAGCCCCATGATGATGCTTGCTCAGCAAGCAGGGAAGTGCTATTTTGTCTCAGCTCTCCCCAGGGCTGGCCTTACTTCTCTTGGTGTCAGTGGTCATCTGGATTGTCCTCAGCTTCTATCACCCTGGGAGGACCAGGAGAATCCATAGAATCATAAATCATAGAATCAACCAGGTTGGAAGAGACCTCTAAGATCATCCAGTCCAACTTAGCACCCAGCCCTAAGGATGGAGTGCTGGGAGAAAATCCAGAGCAAAGTATTTGTTTGATAAGCCACAGATTGCATGGGGCTGGAAGGGATCCTCAAAGGTCATCTTGTCCAACCCCCCTGCAGTCAGCAGGGACATCTCCAGCTAGAGCAGGCTGCCCAGGGCCACGCTGAGACTGAACACAGAATGAACCAGGTTAAGAAAAGACCGCCCTCCACTTGCTGGCCACACTTCTGCTGCTGCAGCCCAGGCTCTGCTTGGCATTCTGGGCTGCAAGTGCACACTGCTGGCTCCTGTTGAGCTTCTCGTCCCACAGCACCCCCAAGTCCCTCTCCTGAGGGCTGCTCTCCAGCCACTCACTGCCCAGCCTGGATTTGTGCTTGGCATTGCCTCGACCTAGCTGCAGGACCTTGCACTTGGGTTGGTGCTCTCAGCTTCCAGGGTAAAAAACCCTGAAACAATAACCAACTAACAACACATTAAAAACCAAACCTCAAACCATTAAAAGCCAAACTGAAATGTAGGCAGTGAGAGGGTAGAAAAATGCCCTCATTTCTTGAAGCTTTCTTTTTTTAAAGACTTCCTGAGCTGAGTAGCAAATGCTTTTTCCAGTGTTTCGTCCCGAGACAGGCTGGGAAGCAGGAGGTAGGATTTGGTACAGGGAGTTATGAAGTGTGGGCTGTAGTGACGATAGGCAGGTAACAACTTCTGGTGGTAATACCAGGGCATGTAATGGAGGCTAAAACCAGAAATGGCCTTCTCCCTTTAACCAAAGATCAGTGGGAGGGTTTGGTGCCAGCACACCATCAAGCAGCACCTGATAGATTACTTCTGATGGCTTCACAGGGCTCAGGCAGTGCCTTTTCTCTAAGGGAGCCAAGCATTAGAAAAGCATTTGGATGTTGGCTCGGGAAGGGGCGGATGGGGAGATGACAAGGCTGCTGCTGGTGGAGCTGCAAAAGACATAGAGAAAGCTGCACAGGCTCTGGTGGGAGAGGTGAGAGAAAGCGGTGTGGTGCCCTACTCAGAACTTTCCAAACCTGAGTTTTCCCTGGTATTTGGATGTAAAGTTTTCCTTTCTTTGGGTCGCATGGTTCATGCACTTTCTGAACGTGTGGTCCGCTGAGTTATGACTTAATGCAGGGCATGAGGCGGTGGGGTCCAGCTGTATGGCAGCTGGGTCTGATCCAGCCAAACCCTCCTGCTTGCCTGGTCTGCTCAGGAGTCTCTTTCTCCTGAAGCTCAGTGTTTCCCTCTGGAGAACACATATAGAAAAGTGTTGTGCAAAGGAAGCTGATTCCTCCTCTATTTGGAAACGACATCGTAACTTTCTTTCTCTTTCCCAGTGGGAAGCCCTTCCTGTCAAGACAAGGCAGCCCTGTCGAAGCATTGCTCATAAAGCTTGGAGCTGTTTTCTTTGGATCTTTCACCCCTTGCCCCCCTTCTTTTGTGGATAGTGGTTAAAGTGATAATTACTAAATTCTGGTACGCATCCAGTGCTGAGGCTGTACACAGATACACAAGCAGAGCATGGACACTGATGGTCAGCACCCCACCTTCTGACCCCCCCTAAAATGTAACTTTTTTGCGTTCAGGTGCACAGGTGGCCAAGAGAGCCAATGGCATCCTGGACTGGATCAGGAGCAGTGTGGCCAGTAGGACACAAGGGAGGTTATTCTGCCCCTGTGCTCAGCACTGCTCAGGCCACACCTTGAGTGCTGTGTCCAGTTCTGGGCTCCTCAATTCAAGAGAGATGTTGAGGTGCTGGAAGGTGTCCAGAGAAGGGCAACAAAACTGATGAGGGGCCTGGAGCACAAACCCTATGAGGAGAGGCTGAGGGAGCTGGGGGTGTGCAGCCTGCAGAAGAGGAGGCTCAGGGCAGACCTCATTGCTGTCTACAACTACCTGGAGGAGGCTGTAGCCAGGTGGGGTTGGACTCTTCTGCCAGGCAAGCAGCAATAGAACAAGGGGACACAGTCTGCAGTTGTGGCAGGGGAGGTCTAGGCTGGATGTTGTTAGGAAGTTGTTGTCAGAGAGAGTGATTGGCATTGGAATGGGCTGCCCAGGGAGGTGGTGGAGTCGCTGTGCTTGGAGGTGTTGAAGCAGAGCCTGGCTGGCGCACTTAGTGCCATGGTCTGGTTGACTGGCTAGGGCTGGGTGCTAGATTGAACTGGCTGAGCTTGGAGGTCTCTTCCAACCTGATTGATTCTCTGATTCTGTTATTATAAGGTCAATAATCAGCTCTGCCACTGCTCTGAATTCTCCCACAATGAATTCTTCACAATACACTTCAGGGTAGTCTAATGAAGTATTTATTTATCCATTGTCTCAACTTTACTTTTTATGGAACTGGATGAAATTGATCATAGAATCATAGAATCAACCAGGTTGGAAGAGACCTCCAAGATCATCCAGTCCAACCTAGCACCCAGCCCTATCCAGTCAACTAGACCATGACACTAAGTGCCTCATCCAGTCTTCTCTTGGACACCTCCAGGGATGGCAACTCCACCACCTCCCTGGGCAGCAAAACTTTTCCTTCTCTGACGAATCTGAAGGAACATCCTGATCTTCTCATGGCACCCTAGAGAGCAGATCCTTCATTTCTGTTTATCATTAGGATCCATCACTTTATTGGGAAAAAAAAAAAAAAGTCATGTTCCCTCCTTGGTCCTCCTCCTCCTTCCTCTTTATTCTTTTCTTTCCTTTTGATTTTCTTATCCTTAAGGAAACTTAAAGCACAGAAAAGCAACCCAGAGAAGCAAAAGCGAAGCACACTCAGCATTAATTTGGCAACAGGGAAACTGACTAGAACAGATTTTATTGTTTAAAACTGAGGCTGAAGTTTTCCTTCTCTCTTAAAAAATAAAGCAAATCAAACAAACCTCCCTCCCTGACATTTGTTGGAAGTGCAGCTTAGCAGATGGATCAACTCTTCCATTGCGCAGGAGATGCAATTAGATTTCTGCAGGTTTGTAAAACAAACTATGGGGTTTAGGAGTGCTGTCATGGAACCAGTGCTCTGATTTCCAGTTGGATAACTCAGCTTTTAATTAGGGCTCCAGCAGTGCAACTGCTTTGCAATTTCTAAAGCTGCCTAAGGGAGTTGAATGTCAAAATCTGATTAAAATTGCTGCGGACCGAGCACGCTCGGAGAGAATGGTAGAATAGAAGCATAGAATGGGTTAGGTTGGAAGGGACCTCAAAGGTCATCCAGTTCCAACCTCCTGCCATAGGCAGGGACACCTCCCACTAGAACAGGTTGCTCAAGGCCTCATCCAACCTGGCCTTGAACACCTCCCTGGGCAACCTGTGCCAGTGTCTCACCACCCTCACTACAAAGAACTTCTTCCCAACATCCAATTTAAATCCCCCCTCTTCCATGTCAAACTCACTCCTCCTCGTCCTGTCATTACAAGACCTTATGAATAGCCCTCCCCAGCCTTCTTGTAGGTCCCCTTCAGATACTGGGAGGCCACTCCAAGGTCTTCTGGAAGCTTTCTCTTCTCCAGGCTGCAGAGCCCCAACTCTCTCAGCATGTCCTCAGAGCAGAACTGCTGCAGCCCTCTGAGTATCTTCATGGTGTGCTCTGGACTGGCTCCAACAGTTCCATATCTTTCTTGTGCTGGGGGCTCCAGAACTGCACCCAGGAGTGCAGGTGGTGTCTGAGGAGAACAGAGCCAAGGGGCAGAATCCCCTCCCTTGCCCTGTTGCCCACACTGCTCTTGCTGCAGCCCAGCACAGGGTTGTGTCTGGGCTGCACTCACCCTGCAGGCTCCTGTTGAGCTTTTCATCACCCCACACCCCCAGGTTCTTTTCCTCAGGGCTGCTCTCAGCCATTCCCCACCCAGCCTGGAACTGTGTTTGGCATTGAACCAACACAGGTGCAGGATCTTATGCTTAGCCTTGCTGCATGCCGTGAGGTTGGTCTGGGCCCACTTCTCCAGCCTGTCCAGGTGCCTCTGGATGGATCCCTGCCCTGTAGCAAGCTGACTGTGCGACACAGCTTGGTGTCATCTGCAAACTTGCTGAGAGTGCACTCAATTCCTCTGTCCATATCACAGAGGGGATGTGAAGCTTTTGGCCTACTCTATTCCCTTTATTTCAGGAAGGGTTTGTTTAGTGGAGAGGAACTTTGATCTATTGAGGATGTGAAAAATGACTGAAGGAGATCCCCTTCTATTGAAACTCACTCTATTTGGTTCAGTTTCAGTGGAACCAATGTGATTTTTAGCCACAAAGTCTAAAAGACATCATTTGAGTTTTGGGTTCTCTCTTCCTGGTAAAGAAAGGGCTTTGTGGAGGCCACTTAACCTGCACTGAGGGGTTCCTCACTGGAGGTGCTGAAATGGCCTCATATTGTGTCAGGGGAGGTTAGGTGACTCCACCACCTCCCTGGGCAGCCCATTCCAATGCCAATCACTCTCTCTGACAACAACTTCCTCCTAACATCCAGCCTAGACCTCCCCTGCCACAACTCCAGACTGTCCCCCCTTGTTCTGTTGCTGCTTGCCTGGCAGAAGAGACCAGCCCCACCTGGCTACAGCCTCCCTTCAGGTAGCTGTAGATAGCAATGAGCTCTGCCCTGAGCCTCCTCTTCTGCAGGCTGCACACCCCCAGCTGCCTCAGCCTCTCCTCACAGGGCTGTGCTCCAGGCCCCTCACCAGCTTCATTGCCCTTCTCTGGATACCTTCCAGCACCTCAACATCTCTCTTGAATTGAGGAGCCCAGAACTGGACACAGCACTCAAGGAGTGTCCTGACCAGTGCTGAGCACAGGGGCAGAATAACCTCCCTTGTCCTGCTGGCCACACTGCTCCTGATCCAGTCCAGGATGCCATTGGCTCTCCTGTAGTGCTGCTTGGGCTTGTTGTGGCCAAAGTGTAGAACCCTGCACTTGGCTTTGTTCAATACCATCCCATTGGCCTCTGCCCACCCATCCAGCCTGGCCAGGTCCCTCTGCAGGGCTCTCCTACCTTCCAACAGCTCCACATCTGTTCCTAGCTCGGTGTCATCTGCAAACTTACCGATGCTGGACTCAATTCCCTTGTCCAGATCATCAGTAAAGATGTTGAAGAGGACTGGGCACTGACCCCTGGGGAACAGCACTAGTGACAGTTGCCAACTGGATGTGGCACCATTCACCACCCCTCTCTGGGCTCAGCCTTCCAGCCAGTTCTTGACCCATATCAGATCTTGTTTCCTGTTTTCTGGTGTCTCCATCTGGGCTGGCTGATCCTGAAAACACATGTGATGAGCTTTGCCTTTTCTAGCACTGCTTCACATGGCACCAACTCCAGCCCTGCCCTATGGGTTCTGTCTTTGAGACACCACAAAGCCAGCACTGAAACCTGGGGGGACCTGATGAGGATAACAATGAGGTGTCTAGGAGAAGATTAGGATGGATTTGCAATATGCTTTTCAGAAAGACTCACCCAATACCCTTTGCTTTCACCAAGTGAACAAACAGAAAAGACAGTTCCAGTTTAGCCAGGTGGAAAGACTATTGATTTCAGTGGAGGGAAGGTGGAGCAGCTGTATCAGGGCTGATTTTGGCCCCATGTGCTTAAGGAAATCCTTCAGGAAGTTGTATTGGGTTGCTACTGACAAACACCTCTGGTATACAGCACACAGAAAGAGCAGTGACAGCCATAAGGAAGCTGGAAAAAGAACTTATTTATGGAAGCCTTTCAGAGTCTGTCACAGGAGAACTCTTGCATCATGTGTTTAGCAGAAACAAAAAGCATTTAGCCATCCCTTTGCTGGACTCCAACCAGATGCAGGTCACAAGATAGATGGTGCTTTGTCTTTTCAGGTGCCTACAAGGTGCAGGTGCACGTGGAGGGCTATAGCTTTTCACTTGATGTAAAAGAGAAGGAAGTGCCCAATAAACTGAAGCTGGGGGGTGGGGGGGAGCTGAGTTGATCCACAAATTGTGTACTTGTTGTAAAAACTATGCTCTAGGAAATGATCTGCTTGATGTTTCAGAGCCAGACTCAGCTGGAAGAGAGGAGCAAACTCTCAAATCCAGAGTATAGAATCATGGAATCAACCAGGTTGGAAGAGACCTCCAAGATCATCCAGTCCAACCTATCATCTGGACCAGGTGTGGCTAGAAGGTAATCTGAGGGACAACATCCAAAAGATCAGCTTGGCCAAGGAGCTCTAAGAGCTGTATGCTGAAGCTGCCAAGTGTGTGTTGAGAAAGATAGCCTTGATGCTGGAAGGGGTTTCTGCAACAGGGACTGAATAAATGCTTCTTACCTGGCCATGCTTCTTACCTGGCCATGCATGCAGAGCAAGAGGACACCTGAATGGTGTAGTGACTTGGTAGTGTTA